>NW_006399780.1:2442751-2445519 GCF_000299155.1 Elephantulus edwardii | reverse complement strand
TACATTGTTTTTCACACCTTTTCCTAACTATAATCATGTGTATTTCTGTTAAAAGACATGTTTTAGCTTTTATCATAATAATATAATTTTGAATAAATTCAAAACCAGAAATAATTACATTTTTTAATTAAACAATTAAGTTCATTAATGGCATTAATTTACTTAGGTTCTTCTTCTTGTGGTTTTGTGCCTTCAAACTGGAACTGTGTCACAGCTTACCCTTCAACAGCTTTTCATAGGCTGTAAATTATGATGGAAGACATTGTTTATCTTCATCCTGAGAAGTAGTTGGTGGATTAGAACCATATGCCTATGGGTTGGCACCACAGCTCCTTACTACTAGGCTATGAGAGCTCTAATTTAGATTCTTAGTATCCATTTTTAATATTAACATACCACATACATATTTTTAAATGCTTATTAGTAACTTTTACAACTTCTTTGGTAAAATGTCTGTTTTTAATTATTTTTCTATTTTTAGTTAGGTACCTTGTTTTCTTATTTAATTCTAAGTGTTCTTAAGGCACTGAATATAAAAATTTTATATCTGTTAGAGCAACAGATAACTTCTAGAAATAAAAAGTATCTTCCTAGAGCACAGTGTTATAAAATGAGAAATTAACAAGATGATAAAAAAACACCCAGGTGGAAGCAAAAATACATCCTGCTTGAGCACTAATTGGTTGTAGAAAAAATAAAAAGTGAAATTAAAAGTTCCTCAAAACAAATGAGAATAAAAATACAACATGCCAAAATGTTTGGAATACAGCTAAGGCGCTCAAGGAGTTAATAGCAATAAGCAAACATAAAAATAGAAGAAAAGAATAAAATGAATGACTGAACATCTCCATCAAGTAGAAAAAGAACAAGCTAATTCCATAGCCTCTAGAAGAAAGGAACTTCTAAGGACAAGGACTGAAATCAATGGGCTAGTACACAGAAAAACAATATAAAATAATCAATAAGACCTGGAGATTTTTTTAAAGGGCCAAAAAAATTAGACAAACAATTGGCAAACTTAAAAAGAAAGAGAAGACACAAATAACTTTAGTAAGAAATGAAAGAGAACATCACAAATGAACTATCTGAAAGTAAATCTATAATAACAGAAAATTGTGAAAAACTATATTCTGATAAATTTGAAAGCCTAGAGGAAATGGACAAATTCCTAGAAACCCATACCTTACCCAGAATGACATAGAGGGATGCAGAACACTTGAACATATCCATCACAAAGGAAGAAACTGAGCAGGTCATAAAAAGACTTGTTCACCCCCTCAAAAAAAGTCCTGGCCCAGATGGCTTCATGACTGAATTCTACCACACAGTCAGAGAAGAATTATCACCAATTCTACTTAAATCATTTTAAAGACAATAAAAAGAAGGAACACTCCTAGAGTCATTTCATAAAACAAGCATAACCTTATTACCCAAACAAGGCAAAGATATTACCAAAAAAAAAAAATTGAAAAAAGAAAGAAAACTACAGACCAAGATCTCTCATGAATACAAATATAAAACAAAACTCCTTAAAAAAATCCTCCTCAAGAAAATCCAAGAGTATATACATATAAAATGTCTTCCTTACCAAGTGGAACTCATAAGAGGTATGTGAGGATGGTTGAACATAAAAAAATCAACATAATTCATCACATTAACAAAGAATAAGAACCACATAATCTTATCAGTTGATGCAGAAAAGACATTTACCAAAATCCAACACTCATTCCTTATTAAAACTCTCAACAAAATAAGAATAGAAGGGAATTTCCTCCACATACTGAAAAGCATGTATGCAAAACTGAGAGCCACCATCATTCTCAATGGAGAAAGATTTAAGGCATTTCTCTTGTGAACAAGGACCAGGTGATACTGTCAATCATCACTACTCTTGCTCAATATTATATAAGAAATATTTGCTGGGTTAATAAGACAATAAGATAGTAAGTCAAGAGAAAGCAATGAGAGGCATCCAAATTAGCAGAGATAGTAAGATTGTTGCCATATGTGGACAATATGATAGTGCACACAGATGATTCCCAAGACTCAACAAAAACAAAATCTGTTAGATCTTGTAGTTCAGTTTAACAGAGTAGCAGGATACAAGATCAATTTACAAAAATCAGTGGGATTTCTCTACAGCAACAAAGAAAAAATGGAAAAAGATATAAGAAAGCAATGTCATTTAGAATAGCCAACTACAAGATGAAATACTTGAGAATAAACCTAACTAGAGACTAAAGTCCTTTATAAAGAAAACTATAAAACACTACTATAAGAAACAAGACCTATGTAAATGCAAAATATTCCCTGTTCATGGATAGGAAGAAGACTCAACATAGTGAAAATAATAATCCTACCAAAAGCAATCTACATGTTCAATGCAATCCCAATGCAGATACCAAACTTATTTTTAAAAGAGATAGAAAAGGCAACTGTAAAGTTTATTTGGAAAGGAAATATATCCCAAATAAGCAAAGCTCTTCTGAAAAATAAAAATGAAGTGGGAGACAAAGCAGTCCCTGGTCTCAAACCCTACTATACAGCTGTAGTAACCAAAATAACATGGTATTGGTACAATGACAAACACATAGAACAATGGAATAGAGTTGAGATCCAGAAAGCAGACAATCAATCAATTAGTATTCTAAAAAGGAATCAAAACCCATTAAATGGTGTCGGGTTTTCTTGCTGTTCTTTTTCAATTTGCTGGAGATATTGGGTTAGAGAGTCAATAGTCTGTTTTTCCTGTCTTTTGATGTGTTTGC
>NW_006399780.1:2437883-2439011 GCF_000299155.1 Elephantulus edwardii | reverse complement strand
TCTGGGGCTTCGTCTGACATACTTTGGACATGTTTCCAGGAGGGATGGGTCCTTGGAGAGGGACATCATGCTTGGGAGGGTGGAGGGATAGCGCAGGAGGGGAAGACCCTCTATGAGATGGATTGATTAGGTGACTGGGGTAATTGGGATGCGCATGTCAGAGGCAGTGTGGTTGGCGCAGGATAGAGCAGGGTTTAGGGCTGTTGTGCATCGGGTCGCTATGAGTCACAAATGACTCGACGGCACATAACGACAACAACAACAACATACATCAAAACCTTTTTCTAATACAATCATAATATACAGACTGGAGAAAAACATTTGGCAATGACATTTCAGACAAGGGTCTCATAAGGAAAATTTACAGAATATTACAGGGCCTCCACAAGAAAAAGATTAATAACTTAATCACAAAATGGAAAAAAGATATGTAAAACCTTCTCACAGAGCAAGACAACTGGATGGCCACATGAAGAAATGCTCAAAATAATTTACAATCAGGGAGGTGCAAATCAAAACCTCGATGAGGTACTATCTTACACCCGTAACAGTGGCAAAGCTTAACAGGACATCAAACAGTGAATGCTGGAGATAATGTGAGGAGACTGAGTTTGTAAAATGGTGTAACTGTTTTTGAAGGCAGTTTGGCATTTCTTCAAAAAGATTAACATAGAAATCTCATGTGACCAAACAAACTACTATACTGCTGTTAGCAATATATCCCAAGGAAATTAGAACTGAGACACAAATGGAGATGTGTTCACAATGTTGATAGAAGCACTATTTTCAATAACAAGCATATGGAAACAGTTCAAATTCCCATCATTAAATAAATAGTTTGAGAAATTGTGGTACATTCACACAATGGAATACTATGCAACACTAAGGAGCAAAGATTTCCTAAAATACTATTCATAGCAGAGTCTAGAGAGCATTATGCTGAATGAACAAACAGTCTCATAAGGAAAAATACTACATAAGACAACATTGCAAACACAAAAAGAGAGTTATTAAGATGTACAAATATCCAAAAGTGGAAGAGGGGAAAAGGAAGGGGAAAGGAAAAAGGGGAAGGGTCGAAATTATTAGGATAACAGAATTTAGTGGGCAGATTGGAGGGTTGAGGAA
>NW_006399780.1:2415653-2436874 GCF_000299155.1 Elephantulus edwardii | reverse complement strand
GAACTTCCACAGATTCTCTCTGGATTTAGAAGAGGCTGTGGCATAGGTATATAATTTCAATGCTGATGTTAGTTGAATCTTGGCTGAAAGCAGAGACTACCAGAAAGATGTCTTTCTATCTGTTTGATTCACTATGGAAAGGCATTTGACTATGCAGATCATCACAAATTATGGCTAACATTGAGAAGAAAGGGAATCCCAGAACACTTTATTGTGTTCATGTGAAACCTGTACCTAGACCATGAAGTTTTTGTCTAAACAGAGCAGTAAAGGAATATGCATGGTTTAAAATCCATAAAGGTATGCATCATGGCTGTATTCTATCTTCATATCTCTTTGTTCTGCATGCTGAGGAAATAATTCAAGAAGTTGGACTCTTTGAAGAAAAATGTGACATCAGAATTGAAAGAAGACTTATCTACAACCTGTGCTGTGCAGATGACATGACTTTGCTTGCTGAAAGTGAAGAGGACTTAAAACACTTTGTGCATAAGGCTACAGCCTTCAATATAAATTACATTTAAACATCAAGAAAAAAAAAGCTTCACAATGGACCAATAGGCAAATCATCATGGATGGAGAAAAGACTACAGTTCTCAAAGATTTCATTTTACTTGGATTCACAATTAACACTCTTGCTAAAGCAATCAAGAATAAAAAAGATATTGGGGGGAGGGGTTGGCAGGGAGAAAAGTGCAACAGTGAATGAATGGAAATCCAAAATCTCTGTAAATGTTTATTAAAATTAATAAAATAAAACAAAGAATAAAAAAGATGTATTGCATTATAAAACTCTACTATGAAGGACCTCTCCAAAGTGTTCAAGAGTAAGGATGGCAGTTTAAAGGCTAAGACACGCCCAGTCCAAGCCCTGGTATTTCCAGTTGTTTCCTATTCATCTGAAATTTGGACAATGAATAAAGCTGACAGAAGAAGAATGAATGTCTTTGAGATGGTATTGGAGAAGAGTATTGAAAATATCATGAACTGTCAAAATAACAAAAAATATGTCTTAGGAAAAGTGTAACTAAGATGTTCCTTAGAGGCAAGGATGGTAAAACTTGTTCTCACATACTTGAGTCTCACATACATGTTGTTAGAATAGACAATTTCTTGGAAAAAGACATGGTATGTGGAAAGGTGGAGGATTAGTGAAAGAGAGAAAGACTCTCAACAAGATGGGTTAACGCAGTGCCTATTCAATGGGCTCAAGTATATCAGAGCTGATAATGATGGCACAGGATAAGGCAAAGCTCAAATCCATTATTCACAGTGTTGCTATGAATTGTAGTTGACTTGATTAATCATAACATAATATTGTTTGGTATAGTGCTGGAGTACATAGAGTCACTGTACCAAAAAGAATTGGCTGGCACAGAAGAATTTCATGAAACCACGTATAAAAAAGAGGCTGTAGGGATGAAGCAAGAAGTTCAAGGTGCTCTAAAAGACTTGGCAAAAAAACAAGGGCCCAGGAATTGACGGCACACCAATGGCTATATTTCAACAAACAGATGCTGTCCTGAATGCGCTCACCAAGTTGTGCCAAGAAATCTGGAAGACAAGCACCTGGCCAACTGACAGCATGAAAGAGAGCCATATTTGTTCCCATTCCAAAGAAAGGTGACCCAAAAGAGTGCAGAAATTATAAAACAATATCATTAATATCACATGCAAGCAAGATCCTGCTGAAAATTATCCAAAATTGTCTGGAACAGCACATCAGCAGTCAACTGCCAAATGTGTAGGCTGGTTTTAGAAGAGTCCATGGTACTAGGGATATTACAGGTAATGTTAGATGGATATTGGGTGAAAGCAGAGAGTCCAAGAGGGACTTTGTCTCTATCCCAGAGAATCTATCTGTGTTTCACTGACTATTCAAAGGCATTTGAATATGCAGATCAAAACAAACTGTAGCTAACTCTGAAAAGAATGGGGATTGCACTTATGTGAAAATTATTCTTGAATGAAGATGTATCAGAACATAGCAAGGAAATACTGTATGGTTTAAAATCAGAACAGTGTATGCCAGAGATGTGTCCTATCTCCACACCTTTCCAATCTATATGCAGAACAGATCATCCAGGAGGATGGGCTGTATGAGGAGGAATGTGGCATCAGCATTGGAGGAAGACTCATCAACAATCTGTGTTATGCAAATGACACAACCTTACTTGCCGAAACTGAGGAGGCTCTGAAACACTTGTTGCTGAAGGTCAAGGACTATAGCAATCAGAATGGACTGAAGCTCAACAGCAAGAAAACAAAGATTCTCACCACTGGGCCAATTGGCAACATCATGATAGATGGTGAAGAGATTGAGATTGTTAACAGCTTTAGTGTGTTTGGTTCCACAATCAACACTTTTGGTATCAGCAGCCAGGAAATCAAAATATGAATTTCATTGGGAAATTGTGCTATCAAGGACTCCTCCAGAGTAATGAAGAGCAATGATATCAATCTAGAGGCTAAGGTGCATCTGATTCAGGCCATGGTTTTTACAACTACTTGCTATGCATCAAAACGCTGGACAATGACTAGGGATGATAGGAAAACTAATGCTTTTGAGTTGTGGTGCTGGAGTAGTGAATATACCATGAACTTTTAGGAGAAATAAAAGGTTTGTCCTGGAGAGGGTGAAACCATGCACGTCCAAAAGAGGGAAAGCCTTAATACTGCAGTTTATTAAAATTGATTGCTCTCTCTCTTTCATTTTTTTAATTGTTCTGTGATCTCAGGTGGGCCTCTGGCAAAAGACAGTACCTTTACTGAAGATAGCAAAGGCATCAGATGTCTATATTTGGGGGAAATCCAGCTATTTTAACAAAGAGTAACAGAACAGTGAGGAGCCTATCTTCTGGTCCAGCATGACCCTTTAAGACTAGAACAATTGAAAGGAAACTTTCAAATCCAGGGATGGACCCAGGAGTTTACCCAGAAATTTCTGCTCATCAAATATGGTAGAGAAAACCAGAAAATTCATTGCAATAGAGTTGGAATGGACTCATAGCTGACCCTCCATTGGGTTTTCAAGGCTGTAAATTGCACAGGAGGAGATTGCCCATCTTTCTCCCTCAGAGGCACTGGTGGATTCTACCTCCAGACTAGTCGGCAGCCCATTGGATTAGGAAAGGAGGCACCATGATTTATCAGGGGCAGAAGAGAGGAGGAAAGGGAGTCAATGTTTGAAAAACAGTGAGTTTGTGTTTCTGATGACAGAAATGTGACAGTCATGACGGATGATAGTTGGGCAACATGACTAACGTTAACAAATTGGACACTTGGAAAGAAATTGACCTGGCAAATGTTGTGCTGTATATATTTTTGCGATAGTAAGAAGAGCACCAACATGATAGGTTTTCAACACTAAAAAACAGACTCCTGCAGAAACTGAATTCATAAAGGATTTGAGAACACAATGGTAATTTACAGACAAACTTCACAGCCAAAGGCCACAATACCTGAAACACAGCATTCATTTGGCAGGTTTTTTCCAATGCCATTGCATATCTAATGATTCTATCACTAATAATTAAATATCTTAATTCAGAACCCATACTCATCAGTTCTATTTGAAATGGAACAATGTGGTGGAAATTCCATTCTCTCTGTCTACTTAAAATCTCCTGAATGTCTTAGTTTTGTAGCCTCTGTCCAGGATCACTGCATTTCTGAATGTTCCAATTTCTTTATTTTCCCTAGAAGGAGAAATGCACAACTTCTTCCCCAGCCCCCTCAGCTGTAAAATTATCAGGAGTGCTAATCACACCCCTATGGGATTAAAGCAAACTGGCTGTTTCTCTGGCTCGGAACACCCCCGAGGTGTGATTATCTCATGGTTACCACACCCCTGTTGTGTCTCATTGCTTCAATGAAATAAATGAACTGCTAAATTGACAGTTATAAATGAACTTCCTGCAGGCCGGCTGCCTGTATGGGACCTTGTAAGGAATGACAGAGATACCAGGGTGCAGCCATTCTTCGTGGCTTTTGTACTCCTTTCTACAGATCCCTTCCTTCCTCGTAAGCTGCTGCCAGGGGTCTGGTACCACAGAGAACTGTCCTACCTCCTCCTTGATGAAACGCTGAAGAATCTAACAAGTCAGTATTGAAAGAGGAAGGCAAAGCCCAGCAGAGACCCACAGGAAAACACAGTGGAAAAGAAAGACGACTGTTTGCTGTCAAAAAGGCATTTCACGTTGAGTGTGTGAGTAGTTAAAATGCATCAGTCACATGGGAATGTTTGTCAAGGTACATTTCACCCTGAGCAAAACGTGTTTAGCTTTTATCTTTATGACACATGATTTCTCAACTTCTGCCATTCCTGGCACTCAGCCAGGCTGAGTGCTCCACCCCCTCACTCCATATAACCCCCAGCCAGCCTTCTGCACCAGCCATTTTCCCACTGTGCAGCAACACCCCCTCCCCTGACACACGTGTGCAACCACGTGCAAACTACACAGACATGGACCTTTCTCAGTCCTTCCTTCTCTCCTTTTCAATGTGAGCCAAAGCTGCAGGTGAAAAAGCAGATGCAATGTTCAAACACAGCAACAATGGTCTTTAAGCACCTGCCAGAAAATAGGGTTAATAATAGTGGGAGACAAAATTTTATGCTAAGATGCTATCTTTCACCTGTTGTGTTGTTGTTAGATGCCAACTCATGGTGAGTACAAGGGACTGAATAAAACTGCCCGACAGGGTTTTTTAGACTATAATGTTTAGGGATGACAGCAGCAACAACGTTTAGGGAAGCTCTGTTCGCCTAGTGGTAAAGAGCTGTGCAGCAAACCCAAAGGCATGCAGTTCGATCCACCAGCTGCTCCACAGGAGAAGGATGGGCAATTTCCTGTGCTATTTGTTGCCTTTAAAAACCTGCTGGTGGATCAGCTCTTGGTCCTTTTGACTTGATGGAACATAACAACAAAGGCAATCCTTATAGGGTAGATTGTTACAGATTTCTCTAGAAAAAGTGACTGGGTAAATTCTAACAGACAGCCTTGCACATCACAGCTGAGTACTTAACTGTTGCATTACCAGGATGTCTACTTTTGTCCCAAGTATTAAATAGACATCAGAGCAAGCACCAAGGACATCTAGTTGTAGTTAAACCAATAGCTGGTGCTATTATCTGGCTTCTCTCTTTCATTTTTTGTGGTGGTGTTGTTGGGTGTGTTGAGTTGAAACCTACTAATAGCAGATCCTCCAACGGGTTTTCCGAGGCTGTAAATCTCAAAAAGGAGAGTGCTCATCTTTCTCCCAGGAAGCAGCTCATGGATTTAAACCACATGCCTTTGGGTTGGCAGTGCAATTCCTTACTACTTGGCCTTTCTTGATGAAATAGTTCTTAGCCTTGGAGACAAGGAGACTGCCTCAAGATAGGGCAGGCTTCAGAGCTACTGTACATAGGATCACTTCAATGGCACACAACAGCAACAACAGCAGTCTCTTATTACCTCCAAGCTTTACCTCTCAGCTAATTCTCAAATCCATGTTTCTAATTATTTAGGGAATACCTCCATATAGACACCTCAATGTTGTCTCTTTCTTTCTCTCTTTCACACCACACACACACACACACACACACACACGCTATCCTGTAGACAAATTTTTTCATTGAAAATACTTCTGTTGGTTGCAAGCTAAAACTCCTAGAGACAATATTGTGTCTTCTGTTTCTTTTATATTGGCTAAAATCCTACTTACTTATTTCTATGAATGTCTACCCTTTCCTTTTCAACCTTACTATCATTTCTACCTCTAGTCAGAGGGCACTTAGAAAAGCCTCCTAATGTATTTACAGATATTTCTATGCTCAAGCTCATATTTTATCCTACAGGGCAAAGATCCAAATCCTTGACTAGTTTTGGAAGTCTTTTCTTTCGTGGCCTTCTTTATTGCTAGTGGTGATTTCTTTTGTAGGGTTATGTGCTTAACATATATAAATATATACTTTCTCCTTGGTATTTATTAAATGATCCAGGAAGTACTAAAAGAAGATAGAAAGCGTATACAGAGTCACTGTACCAAAAGGAATTGGCAAATACAGAAGAATTTCAAGAAACAATATATGTGCAAGAGCCTATGTTGATGAAGGAGGAAGTTTAAGCTGCTTTGAAAGTACTGGCAAAAAATAAGGGCCCAGGAATTGATGGTATATCAATAGACATATTTCAATTAACAGATGTGCTCACCAAGCTGTGCCAAAAAATCTGGAGGACAACCACCTGGCCAACTAACTAGAAGAGATCTCTATTTGTTCCAATTCCAAAGAAAGGTGATCCAGCAGAATGTGGAAATTACTGAACAATGTCATTAATATCACATGCAAGCAAGATTCTGCTGAAAATTATCCAAAAATGACTGAAACAGCACATCAACAGAAAACTGCCAGAAATGCAGGCTGGATTTAGAAGGGATCATGGTACTAGGGATATTGTAGCTAATGTTGGATGGATCTTGGCTGAAAGCTGCGACTACCAGAGGAATGTCTAACTGTGTTTCATTGATTATGCAAAGGTGTTTGACTGTGTAGACCACAACAATCTGTGGTTGACTCTGAGAAGAATGGGAATCCCAGAACACTTGATCATGCTAATTGGGGTAGATATGTCAAAGACAATAAGATTGGTACAGGTTTGAGCAGGGTTTAGGGCTGTTGTTCATAGAGTCACTATGAGTCACAAGCTACTCGACAGCACATAACAACATTTGTTTTGGATATAATTTCATTTCACAATTCCACATTTTAAAATTTTAGTTGTGCATTTTCTAAATAGTCTGTGGCTGGATTTTGTGGGGTATTTTGTTTTGTTTTGTTTTGTTTTCGAGGGAGTCCTGTATATTGCTCAGTCCGACAATGTGTTTTACTTAGAATATTTAGTGTACTTAATTTTACTGTTACTGTTGTTGCTATGTGCCATCAAGTTGCCTACAATTCATAGTGATCCTATGTACGACAGTCCTAAACTCTGCTCTATCCTGAGCCAAACTCATTGTCTTTGTCAGACCTACCCCCATTACCCCAGTCACTGAATCAATCCATTTCATCAAGGGTCTTCTCTCTTGTGCTGTCCCTCCATCCTCCCAAGCATGATGTCCTTCTCCAAGGATTGGTTCCTCCTTGCAACATATTTATTACTTATGTTTTTATTTTTTTCTCCTCTATATTTCTTTTTCCTCTTTCTTTCCCCTGCTCTCCTTTTTGGTCAGTTTATTTTGACTGAATATTTTTCTCAATCCATTTCGCCCCTTTTGCTATTCTGAAAGCTATGTATTTAATTTCTATACTTCTATGCCAATCCACAAATTGTTGCATATGTAATAAAATTGGAAGCTGATTAATGTCCTTACCCTTTTATCCATCTATAAAATCCCTGTAGGTGATTTTAAATTTAATCATCTCTTTATAATGTTGCTATTTTTCATTAATTATAGATTAGTTTTGTGAGTTTAACATTTTCCTGGGTAATAATTTCTTTCCGCATTTATAATATTCCAGACTTTCTACTCAAAGCTCACAATCCACATTATTTTATTGTAACTTTTTAAGTAACAATGTAAGAAAGAGGAACAGACTTCTCCTATCATAATTGAGTTTTAGAAACCGAATGGCAGTGTATTTGAATTTGCTTAGCAAATCTTTATGCCTTATGTGAAAATATTTTTATTTTACACTGATTCTTAAAAGATGTTTCTTAAACATGTATCAAATTCTAGGTTGATTTTTTTCTCTTTTCCAAGTATATTGAAATTATCATTCCATTGGCTTCTGACTTCATTTGGTTTTGATAGGAGATAAGCTACTAGTTTGCATTGCTCTTCAGTAATTTTCAGTAATTTCCCAGTGCAATTTGTCTCCTGATCTCCTGACTACTGCTATGCTAAGTGTATTGATTGTGGATCCAAGTAAGGTGAAGTCATTGACAATCTCAATCTTTTCTCCATCATACCAAGTGTTTCATAATTTTTTTTTACTGTTTCTACTGGTAATTTAATGGGATCATAGATGGGAACAAAGTGTACCAGTTCACTAATAATTTATTTTTAAAAGATTACTACAAAACTTGATGCTATAAGGAGATGGTGAAACCAAGCTGCTTCTTGGAGGCAAGGATTTTGAAGCTCCATTCACATACTTTGGGGATGTAGCCAGAAGGAGCCAGTCCTTGGAGAAGGACATCATGCTTGGAAGGGTGGAGGGACAGTGAAGGTGAGGAAGACCCTAGATGAGATGGATTGACACAGTAACTGGGATAACAGTGGTAGGTGTGTTGGAGACAATGAGATTGGCTCAAAATAGTGCATATAGGGTCACTATGAGTCAGAGGTGACTGGACAGCGTATAACAACACAACAACACAAATGGTCAGAAATGTCCCAAAGCCCAAGTTTTCAAATTGCTGTACCACGACACCATCATTTCTAGATGATCACACATCATCCCAACTATCAACTATACCATCTAGCCCCAAGCTTCTCACTTCTGTCTCTGGGTTCTGTGATTCACTGGGAAGTCTCACAGACCACCAATGAAATAACTCGATTGGTTGTGGAGCATGGTGACTCCCAAATTCATGGATGAGGCTTGTTTATCAGGCTGCAGGTGGTGGTGACTTGCAGGGCAGCTGGTGTAGGCTGATAAACATGGTTAAACAATGACGTTCAATGACTACTGGCTGTGGTTTTTCAGAGCACTTAACAACAACTGCTCACTGTGGTTTATTAGAACTCTTAAGAAACGGAGACCGTGAATTCTCACTCCCCAGAATCACCATCTCTTTGCTACCTGCACACTGGTTCCGAATGGTATCCTATCTTGTTCATTTTCACTGAACACCCAGAATCTTTAACATATAGAACTTCCATTGGATTTAGTAAAATCTGGCCAACGAATCTTCAATGGCTTGTTCACCCCCTCTGTCTGTTCTTTCTCAGTTTATTTCTTCCGTAAGATCACTTTTCTCCAGCATTCTATCACTGACCTTCTTCTTCTATTTCTTTCACTTCCCCCCACCCCCAATATTCTCCTTGGGAAGCAATTGTTATGATGCATTCTTGTCACCAGACTATTATTGTTTCCACAATGTTGCCAGAAAGAGTTATCTTTCTAAAAACATTCACCTTATCCTGTAATTATCTGGCTTTTCATCTTAGATGACTTCCCCTCACTCTAAATTCAAGTTTAAGGTGTTTTAGGTTATATTGCTCCAGAAGTAGAGACAGAGGTAGGCTTACGCGCAGCTAGTGTATCTTAGAGGAAGTACTCATAAAATAGCAGCGAAACAAAGTCAGAGAATAGATAAAAGTCAAATCAAGGCGTCTTGATTATGGCTGTTGGCAATTGAGGCTTAATTCCTCTAGTGAATTCGGAGAAAATGTGTAGCACGTACCTCACGTTTGTTCCACCTAAATGACAAATTGTAGTGTCTGTTTATCCACAAATTCCTAACCATGGTTGGTAGAAGACAACTTATGTTTGTAAATCTGTACATATGTCTCCTTCCTGTGACTGAAGCACTCTTACCACCAGAGAAAGGCCACAGTTTGGGTTTCATGGGCTTGCAACAAGGAGTTTAGTTTGAAGGAAAACAGTTCAAATAGAAACCACTGATAGAGGATTTCTACAATTCTCTTTAGGATGACATTCCAGATAGATCATTCACAAGATCCTTTCAACCAGTTCTTCCCACTGGGGACCCTTCTATGTTCATATGACACCCTTTGAAAGCTGCCAATCTTTGTTCCTGTCACTCCCTTTCTTTAGAAAGCCTTTTACTGGATACCTCTTGACCACCTGGTGAACTACCCATCCCTGCAAGGCACAGCTCTGATGTTACCAGCTCCATAAAACTCTTTACAGTCTTTTCAGGTTTACATATATCACTCACTCTGCTGATCTGACTGTACAGTTCCCAAGCCTCTACCACAGTTTGTATGACATTGTTTGCTTCTACCATAGCATGCATTGCATTGTCTGTAAATTTATGCCATTCAGTCCCATAGCAGTTTAACAGCTTGAAGTTAGGGAAAAGCCTTATTCATCTATGCACACCTGGCTCTCACTGGGCACTAAACAAATGCATATAACAATATATCAATCATGGCAATGACTTTACTTAGTTTACACTGCTGAATGTATAACATGTATATTGAAAAGATGACAATTTATATAAAATGTTTGTATCACATACTTGTTTTATGTTATTTAATTCCCCAGAGAAGGTGATTTTTTAAATGGCGATTTATGGACATATGTTCCTACAGAATGTTTACTTTATCCTATTTTTTTTTTTTTTTAGTTACAGTAAAAAGTTGACTCTTTAAGGAAAAGTGATGGGAAACACATACATTGAAACAAAAATTGATTTGCCCCTAGAATTTTAATTGCTTTGCAAAAATAGATTTTTTTTTAAATTCTAGGTCTATTTGAAGCAGAACATACATGCATATTACCTGAGAAGGGCTGCCAGTGGGGCATATGTATAATACTGCTCAATTAAGCTCAATTATTGTAATTACCTCTGATATTGATGGAGGTAGTTATAATAATTTTGTTTAGTTGAAAAATATTATACATATTATTGAGGAGCAATGATGTCAGATTGAGGACTAAGGTGTGCCTGCCTCCTTTTCAATCACTTGCTATGCATCTGGGAGTTGGACAATGAATAAGGATGACAGAAGAATCGATGACTTTGAGATGTGGTGTTGGAGAAGAGCACTGAATATTCCATGGATGGCAAAGAGAATAGAGAGATACATCTTGGAGAAGGTGCAGCCAGAGTGCTGCACTTGTAAATGACATAGATGGAGAAAGTGGATATAAAAATGACAAAATCTGTCAGGGAAACATATAACACATCAAAATAAAAGGAATGTTTAAATAGTAGCTATTCCTCAAACATGTAACACCCTCACTCATGATGTTATGCTCTCCTGTTCTTATACAGTGAATTCATTATTGGGTATTTTAGAACTTCTACTTCAGCATTTGGTAGATTTGAATACCCCATGTTTGGTTTGGCAGTGCAACTCTTTACCGATTAGGCCAGCAGAGCTTGGGATAGTCTCATAATTTTTGAAATAGTTTTTCTAGGAAGCTCTAGGAGAAAGTAATGGTACAACAAGTAGACTTGGCTTTACTTGCCCATGTTTGGGCTAGAAGCACTCACTTGTTATACATATTGGGGTTCAAAATGCTATTTATCTATCCATTAACTCTTACTTTTGTAGATAATGAAAGTAGCACCAAAGACCTTAAGTGGTGTGGTGAAAGCAATAGATCTAGTCCAGGAAAGGAATGGTGAAGGGAGACTTCCCTCTCCCGCCTCCCTGTGCAGTCCATTTTGATTTCCCAGAAGACTGTGATGGAACACTTTCAATTGACTTCTGATTTTCAAATTATTTAAAAATAAGAGCTTAATGATTATAGTTTTACTTTTTAAGTATTGGATTTCTCCATTATCTCTACTTTTAAAATGCTGTAACATTTTATGTACTGCAGAGTACTGCAGATTCCTGAGGCAAATGAAAAGACAAGTATGTATGGGACACTATGGCCCAAAGGAGGCAGCACAAGTGAATTCACATCCTTCTGTAGCTTCACTTGGAGATTCACTGTGAAGAGAACTTTGGAGGGAAGCAACAGGAATCCCCTTTGTGAAACGTGGCTAAAGCACTTGACTAATCTTGGAAAACACCTCTAGAATTCTGTGATCTGCAGACCCTAGGGTTTTCAGAGGGAAGAGTAAATCTTTTCAGGTTAGTGTCCTCAGAACAGCCCTGGGACCATGGGCGAGTGAGATTGGGTTTTGCAAATCTATTCAGAAAACAATCACATAATCATATGCAGATAATCATACATTTGCCATTGTAAGATCAGCATTAAACAGTTAATTTTCATTCTCTCTCTTCTTTCACCTCCTTTCTCAGAAAAGCTGAGACTCACATACTGTTCTGAAAGCTATCTCAGCTCCCACTTATCTAAACTAACAATAATATGAACCATAGATGTTGTATTTTATCCTTGCTGAACATGATGATGAATGAAAAAGTCCTGTGATCTGACACTTTCCTGTGGTCTCTTTCAGTGGTTCAGCATTTTGTTATTCCAGCAATTTTTATCACAATTCCCCTCAAGCATCATTAAAAAGTAAAAAGAGTAAAAATAAAGTCTTACTGAAGTGTGCTTCGTTAGAAGCAGCACCGTATCCGTTATATGAGGCCTAAGGGTATTAGTTAGAGAAGGAGATGACAACAGGAGAAGAGGCCATGCTTAAAAGAAAGAGAAGGGGCAAAGAAAAAAAATTCTTCAGTTTGTAAGAAGCCTTCATTCTAGATACCCTGGGCTTAATTCTACTTCTCTGAAACTATGAGCACTGGCTGCTTGCAACTAAGAAATTGTTCAGTGAAAGAGTCTCCATCAGACACTAGCATTTTTCTCTAGCCTTTTGGTCAGGCAGGGACCTTTCATTTCATACATCTTTCACAGCTTGTTGCCATGTTCTCTGAAGTAATAGCTTTTTTAAGAAAAAAAATTAAATAAAATGACACATAGGCTATGCATTGTATACATACAATGGGTGCATACTGTAAGTTTTATTACACAAGAAGCTGTGGTATATTCGGCACAGCTAATAAAAACAAATGGAAGTATGAGCAGATAACAGTAAATGTATTTCTATCGAGATTAGCAAATCAGACTCGCTCGGACTTGGGTAACAGATAATCTGAGTAGTAGAAGAAATGGAACTAGATTTCCCCCCTCCTCCCTATCTGTCTAGGACATAGGAGACCACTAAGATGAAACATTATACTGCTTGTGAGAGGTTGAGTCCTCGACTGGCCTGGAAGCTCCTGAGAAGTGGTTCCACTCTGGAAGCTGGCTTCTTCTGTCTTGATAGAGGTTACATAAGGAAAATTTTGGGTTGTATTCACTTCATAGTATTGTTTTTTCCCCCTCCACAAGTGGGTGTCAGTTGGCCTTTGGCCCCTTGTGGCCAACAAAGACCCAAGGACCAAGGCCTGCTAATGGTCCTTTAAAACTCCCCAGGCCAAATTTATTAATTTTAGAATTAACATTCTTTAATTGGTACAGCAGTTGTTTATTTGCTGTACTGAATAACTTGGAGTTGCTGTGATGCTGAACACTGTGCCATAGTTGTGTCAAATACCATAATGGTTACCCATCATGCACAGTGTTTGGAGAAGCTTCCAGACTGATTAAGTTTTGAAAGCAAGAGTGGCATCCACCTCCTAAAACAGATGTCTCTGTAAACTCTATAATCATACAGAAATGATGTTTATTAGAGAACAGTGTTCAGGTCTTTTGTTCATAAGGTCGCTAAGAGTCATATTCAACTTGACAACATTTAACCAACTGCTAAGTGAGACTAGTGTTGTTATATCTGGAGGAACATTCTTCTACTTTATACATCACTCTTCACCAATTTGCTGTACTGAGGTAAGCAGGGCTTGCTGTGATGCTGAAACTTGTGCCATTGTGGTATCAAAGAACATAATGGTCTCCCAATGTGGACAGTGTTTGGTGGCGCTCCCAGTTGTAAAACAGGTTTGGAAGCAGGAGTGGCATCCACTTCCTAAACCACATGCGTCTGGAAACTCTATGAACTTGGAGAAATGACATTAGTTGTGGAAAGGCATTAGGTCTTTTGTTCATAGAGTCACTGAGTTGTATTGGACTTGAAGGCAATCAACAACAACTACATGAAACAGACTGATCTTTTGTGGACTGTATTTACCTGCTAGCCTGGTGACATACACGCTGCATTTCAACAAACACCATATGTATTTTAGGACCATAGTGGTTGATCTCTCATAAAATTAATGATGTTAAAACGTTTGATGCTTATTTTACTAGTGCAAACTTCCAAGTATTTTTGAGAATGTTGCTGTGTACTGTGGAGTTGGAACAGCGTGTTTTCAGAGACTGTAAATGACATAGGAGAAGATTGTCCATTTTTCTCCCATTGAGCAGCTGGTAGATTAGAACTGTGTGCCTTTGGCTTGGCAGCACAATTTCTTACTGATAAGTCACCAGAGCTCCCTATTTTTGAGAATTGTGAATTACTGTGTACTGTTGAATTGGAACCAACTCATAGATGAACCTCCAGTGGGTTTTCAGTTAATCACTAGGGAAGAGATTGTCCATCCTTCTGCAGAGCAGCTGGTGTATTTTGACCACGTGCCTTTGGGATTGCAGAGCTGCTTCTTAGCCACTAAGCCACCAGATCTAATACAATCTGGCTGCCTTCAGGTAGGCAGTGGTGGGTGTCTAAGAGCAGAGAAATGACAAGACATTATTATGTAAGGGTTTGAGGAGCCATTGTAATTAATGATATGAAGTATAATTGATGTTATACAATAACATCAAGAGTCAACACTCTTGGCACCAGCAGTCAGGAAATAAAAAGGCGTATCGCGATGGGAAAGTTTGCTGTTAGGGACCTCTCTAAAGTATTCAGGAGCAACGGTGTCTCTCTGGAGACTAAGGTGTGCCTGATACAGGCCATGGTCTTTGCAATTGCTTGTTATGCATCAGAGAGTTGGACAATGACTAGGGAGGACAGAAGGAGAGTGGATGCTTTTGAGCTGTGGTGCTGGAGAAGAGTACTGAATGTACCATGGACTGCCAGGAAAACAAACAGATTCATTTTGGAGAGGATTAAACCAAGCTACTCCTTGGAGGCAAGGATTCTGGGGCTTCGTCTGACATACTTTGGAAATGTTGCCAGGAGGGACGGGTCTTTGGAGAGGGACATCATGTTTGGGAGGGTGGAAGGACAGCGCAGGAGGGGAAGACCCTCTATGAGATGGATTGATTCGGTGACTGGGGTAATCGGGACGGGTGTGTCAGAGGCAGTGCGGTTGGCGCAGGATAGAGCAGGGTTTAGGGCTGTAGTGCATAGGGTCGCTATGAGTCAGAAACGACTCAACGGCACATAACAACAACAACAACAACTTACAATAAATGTGTGTGGATGATTTAATGAAATTCTGTATGATTTGTAAACTTTCACTCAAAGAAAAAGAGACATTATTTTATTATTACTCTTTGGATTCTAATAATATTCAAATAAATATTATCTAATTTAAAACAGAGTCAAGGTCCCCTTCAACTTAATTAGGAAGCATGATGTCATCTTGAGGATTAAGTTGTGCCTGATTGAGGGTATCATCTTTCTTATCATCCTTTCAAGAACCTTTTATGCATCTGAGAGCTGCATTATGAATACAGTTGAAAGAAGAAAAACCGATGCCTTTGAGCTGTTGTACTGGAGGGGAGTACTGACTATCCCATGGACCGTCAAAAGAACAAACAGATAGATCTTAGAGAGGATGCAGCTAGAGTATTTCCCTGGAGGCAAAGATGATGAAGCTTTGTCTCACATACTGTGAGCATGTTGCTAGGAGAGGCTATTCCTTGGAGAAGGACATCAGGTGGAGGAAGACTGAAAGAGAGGAAGACCCTCACATAGACTGACAGAATGATTGCAGCAATGGGCTCACAAATGTCAGAGATTGTGAGTACGGCACAGGATAGGAAGAGGTTCACATCTAGTGTTCGTAGGGTTACTATGGATCATACTTGACTTGATAGCACCTAACAACAACTTAAAAACAAATCTAAAAAATAGAAAATTTCTTACTCATGTCACTGAAACAATAAATCTGGGTATCATTCTACATTCCTTCTTTTTTCCTTCCAGCTCCTATCCTTCCTTTGGGGAGACAGAGTCCTGACCACTATCTCCTAATCAGTGGTTATTTGCTTCTGTGTATCTCCATAGACACTCCCCACCGAGGGGGCTATTACAGGCTGAACATAACAGTTATGTCCAGTCTTTTCTCCTGCCCTCTAGTTTCTATCTTTTCACAACAATACTCCATACTGCTGCCTCTCTCTGAACTTGAGCCAGGGGTTAGATATATTTCTCGCCAATCTCTGGTTTGTCAGCTCCTTAAAATTCATGTGTCGGGTGAAGCCTGCTATCTGGTCCAAGGAGCTGGGGCTTGCCAGCCTTTAGAAGTATTCTTATTTTTACTTCTCTTGAAAATCTAGCCTAACACAGCATGTAAAAGACAAAAGAATTCCTATAAAATCAGTAAGAAAAATATAAATAACCTAACAGAAAAATGGTGAAAGAGAATATATTCCCAGAAGTATAAAGTGTCTCCTAATCGTATAGAGTAGAATAAAGATATTCTATTGCAATATAACAAAAAAAGAAAATATGTTTGATTCATATTTCACTTCTGGTATAATCACTTTATATAATTGTCACTTATGTTTCCTGTAAAAGTTATTTGCAATGAAAAAGTCATTGATAGTACCAAATTCTATCATTTTATCTGCAGCCTCATTTTTGTTACCAAATTCATGTTTTCTGACTATTGTTCCTCCTTCTCTATTCCCAACTTTTGCATTGTAGTCACCCATTATTACTAATGCATCTTGGTTGCATGTTTGAAGGCTTTCTGATGCAAAAATTGGTAGAATGAGGGAGCTCTGGTGGCCTAGTGGCAAGAAACTACACTGCAATCCCAGAGGTATGCGGTTCGAATCCACCAGATGCTCTGCTGGAGAAGGAGGGGCAATCTCCTCCTGTACCAGTCAGATCTGATTTGATGGTACACACACACAAAATAATAAAATAAAAAAAATTGGTAGAATGGATCTATTTCCTTCTCTTAGGCTCTGGTTACTGGTGCATATATTTGAATGATAATGGTATTCACTGGACTTCTTTGTATGTGTACAGGTATTATCCCGTCACCACATGTATTTCAAGAGGGATCTATAAATGACCTCTTTAACTATTAAGGCAAGTTTGCTTCCCCTCACCTATTCATCACCCTTGTAGTAGATCATATGATTGTCTGATTCAAAATGTCCCATGCCAGTCCATCTCATCAGTACCTAGTATGTCAATATTTATGCATTTCATTTATTTTTTCTTTTCTTCCCCTCCCCCAATTCTTTCTTAACAATGTCCAGTTTTTCTACATTCATGCTTCTCATATCCCACAGTCCATTCATTAGTGTCTGTTTACAGCCTATCCTTCTCCTCTGTGTTCCTAAATTTGAGGGCTTGGACTCAGATGCCATATTATACACAGGGTTTTGGAAGGCCTGTTATGGCTGCCCTTCTTCCTAGTCGATCTTAATTTGGATGCTCAGGTTTAGAAAAACATCTATCAGACAAGTGTTTTACAGAAAGGAGTGGATGAAGGCCACCACCTTAGGGGTTAGCAACACAACTCCCTACAGACTATGCCGTCAGAGCTCCTTAATTAATTAAACTCATGTATAGTTTTTGGTTTTGATAAATATTAAAAGTATTTACAGAATATAAAAATAGTTTTTTGTCTTTATGACTATACAAATGAAAACAATTTTTTGCTGATTATTTTACACTTCTGGAAGGCCTCATCTTCAATTCTCATTATAAAACATTAACAAGTTGTATGTATAAGACAGAAAAACATTTGCCTAAATTTAGTACTTGATTTCCATTTAAATAAATTTAAAAAAGCAAACAACAAAACCAAACCACCAAATGCTTTGTATCTGCAATTGAGATGATAGCCAGGTTTCCTTTTAAAAATCTTACTACTCAAGTGTAATGTGGAGTCAGCAGACTGAGCATGAGGGTTTGTTAGAAATGTAGAATCTTGAGGCTGTCTCTGCATTTTAACAAGTTTCTCAGTTGCTGTGTATGCATGTTAAAAGTTTAAGAAACATTCCTTTAAAATATTCTAGAAGACCAAAAAAGAATATGAAAAGGGAAATGAGATGAAATATAACAGCAAAGTGTTCACAATTGTAGAAGCTGGATGAATACCAAACCTGTTAGGGTTTGCTGTACGCCATCAAGTCAGAACTGACCCAGAGTTGGCCCTCCAGCAGGATTCCAGAGGCAGAATCACACAGGAGGAGACTGACCATCGTTGTTCTGCAGAACAGTTGGTGAATTTCCCCCCCATGTGCCTTTGGGATTGCAGCTCAGTATTTTACTACCAGGCCATCAGAGCTCCCCAAAACAAATCTATAATTCTCAAATAGTTTCCAATTCATGTTTTTTTTTTCTTTTTTAAATTTTTTATTGGTTTGCATATAGTCATTCATACACGTCATGTTTATACATGTATTTGGTATTTCATAAATCATTGGTATACATTCTGTTTTATATAATTAATTACCATTGTTTTATGCCTATTATCATCCCATCTTTTCAAACCCCCATTAAACATAAGCAGTTGATATAACCTTGCTTGCTGAAACTGAGGAGGAACTGCAGCATCTGCTGCAGAAGGTCAAGGACAATGACCTTAAA
Source organism: Elephantulus edwardii (assembly GCF_000299155.1). Lineage (NCBI taxonomy): Eukaryota > Metazoa > Chordata > Mammalia > Macroscelidea > Macroscelididae > Elephantulus > Elephantulus edwardii. Next base: position 2,418,515 of record NW_006399780.1, on the reverse strand, counting down.
TACAGATTGAACTCAACATCAAGAAAACAGATTCTCACCACTGGGCCAATTGGCAGCATCATGATAGTGAAGAGATTAAGATTGTTAACAGTTTCCGTTTGCTTGACTCCACAATCAACACTATTGGTACCAGCATCCAGGAAATCAAAAAGTGTATTGCACTGGGAAAATCTGCTGTCAGGAACCTGTCTAAAGTACTGAAGAGCAATGATATCAGTTTAGAGCCTAAGGAGATTTAGGTCATGGTCTTTGCAAATACATGCTATGTATCAGAAAGCTGGACAATGACTAAGGATGATAGAAAAATAATTGATGCCTTTGAGTTGTGGTGCTGGAGTATTGGATATATCCTGGACTGTTAATACAATAAACAGGTCCATCCTAGAGTGAATCAAACCAGGTTAATCCTTGCAAACAAGGATTTTGAAGCTCCATCTGACAAACTCTGGGCATGTTGCAAGGAGAGACCAGTCTTTAGAGAGGCACATCAAGCTCGGAAGGATGGAGGGACAGAACTAGAGAGGAATACACTGGATTCCTGGATTGACTCAGTGACTTGGGTAATGGGGGCAAGTATGTCAAAGATGATAAAATTGGCTCAGGGTATTGCACGGTTCAAAGCTGTTGTACATAGGGTACAACCCAACGGCAGGTAACAACAACAACAAACCCTCACTCCAGCAGCAGTAGTGGAGTTCAACAAAATAGCAATAAATAAATGTTGGAGAGGATGCAAAGAGATTGGAACTCATATGCATTGCTGGTGCAATTGTAAAATTGTACAACCTCTACAGAAGGCAGTTTGGCATTTTCTCAAAAAGCTAAACATGAAAATCCCAGATAAGGCAGCTTTCTATTGCTAGAACTGTATTCCAAGGAAACTGGAACTAAAACATGAATGGACATTAGTACACCTATGTTTATGCTGTTCTTGCCAGGTGCTGTGGAGAAGAGTACATCTCAGTCACTGTTTGAACAACACTTCAGAATATTGTCCTATCCTGAACCATCCTGACAATCTCTGATATGCTTGAGCCCATTATTATAGTTCATGCAACTCACAGTGGTCTGATAAGATTAATTATAACTACCCCATCAGTTTCTTTTATCTTTTAAAAAATTATAATTTATTTTTATTGCTTTGAAAGTTTAGAATTATTTTTTTTTAGTATGGTTTTCATGGCTGTAATTCTTTATGAAAGCTGAAAGTCAGGAAGCAGCTGGTGGATTTGAACTGTCAGTCTCTCAGTTAGCAGTTGTACCACCAGAGTCCCCTGGCCGTAGGGTGCATGTGCTTCATTACATTGGTCTACTAATTATATAATAACGAAAGATCTCTGGAGGTCTAGTAGTAAGGAATTGTGCTATCAACCCAAATATAGGTGGTTTGGATCCATCGGCTACTCCTTGAGAGAAAAATGGACAATGATTTCCTGTGCAATTTAGTCTCTGAAAACCTGATGGGGAAACCTGAAAGCTATGATGGGATGACACAAAACAATAACAAAACCAACAGTATGAGTTAAAGCATATCATTTTGTTTGTTTCTAATTAATCAATTAATTTGCTAGATGTCAGCTCTTCCAATTTAAAAAAAATCAAAACAAAACCACCAAACAAAGTCAATCTCTCCTTCCCAAATAAAAGAATTTTGGACATGTTGTAAGGAGAGACCAATCCTTGGAGAAGGACATCATGCTTGGGAGGGTGGAGGGACAGCGCAGGAGGGGAAGGGCCTCTATGATGTGGATTGATTCAGTGACTGGGTTAATCAGGATGGGAGTGTCAGAGATAGTTTAATTGGCACAGGACAGAGTAGAGTTTAGGGCTGTTGTACATAGGTCGCTATGAGTTGCAAGTGACTCGACGGCACATAACAACAGGTATGAATTAATTTTGGTTAACCAAAATTTTATTGTACTTTTAATCTGCTTAAATATTTGTTGAAAGTAACAGGAAGACCAAAGACCATATGAGTAGAGACCACTTAAAAAAGTATACAGATATGGTCTGCTATTTGTATATCACAGGAAAATAATAGAAAATGGCTTTCTCCTCACTTGATTTTTTTAGTTTAGCAAGTACTTATGCAGTGCTTACTCAAGAACTAGCATATGATCAAGAGCCAATGATGATGAGGGAACAAGTCCAAACTGCACCGAAGGCATTGCAAAAATAAGACTCAAAAAATTGATGGGATGCCAATTGACATGTTCCATCTAATAGAGGTAGCCCTGGATGTGCTCAGCAGTCTATGTCAGGAAATTTGGAAGACATCCACCTGGCCAACTGACTGGAAGAGATCCTATTTGTTGTCCTTCTAAACAGAATGTGGAAATTATCAAACAATATCATTAGTATTACATACAAGCAGAATATTGCTGAAGATCATCCAAAAATGACTAGCACAGTACATTGATAGAGACCTACCAGAGCACAGGCTGCATTTAGGAGAGGCTGTGGCAGTATATCATTGCTGATGTCAGATAGGTCTTGCTTAAAAGCAGAGAATAACAGAAGAATTTCTATATGTGTTTGATTGACTATGCAAAAACATTTGACTCTGTGGATCATAACAAACTATGGGTAACATTGAGGAGAATGGGAATTCCAGAACACTTAATTATGCTCAAATGAAACCTAGACCAAGAAGCTATTGTTCAAACAGAACAAGGAAGCAGTGCATAATTTAAAATTAAAAAAAAAAAGTCATACATCAAGGCTGTGTCCCTTCTCACTACCTTTCAATCTGTATTGTGAAAAAATCATTTGAGGAGCAGGACTTTAGAAAGAAGAATGTGGTATCAGGATTAAGGACTCATTTACTACCTGCTATATGCAGATGGAATGGGGTTGCCTTTA
>NW_006399780.1:2401949-2413643 GCF_000299155.1 Elephantulus edwardii | reverse complement strand
GGTTTAGGGCTGTTGTGCATAGGGTCGCTATGAGTCGGAAACAACTCGACGGCACATAACAAGAACAACAACATATGCAGATAGCCCATCTTGCTTGCTGAAAATAAGGAGGACTTGAAATACTTGTTGCAGAAGATCAAAGATTACTGTCTGCAATATGGATTCCATTTCAGCATCAAGAAAACAAAGATCCTCACCTCTGGGCCAATAGGTAACATGGTGATAGATGGAGAAAAGATGGATGTTATTAATTATTTCATCTTGCTTGGATCCAAAATTAGCACCATTGGTACCAGCAGTCAAAAAATTAAAAGATGTATTGCACTGGGAAAATCCGCTGTCAAGAACTTCTCCTAAGTACTGAAGAGCAATGATGTCAGTTTAAAGATTAAGGTGGGCCTGATTCAGGCTGTGATCTTCTCAATCACCTGAGAGCTGGAAAATGAATAAGAATTCCAGAAGAAAGATCAATGCCTTTGAGTTGTGGTGTTGGAAAAGGGTTCCGGGCATTCCTTGGATTGCCAAAAGCACAAACACATATGTCTTGGAGAAAGGTCAGCCAGAGCACTTATTAGAAGCAAGGATTGGTAAAAATTGGTAAATTTTTTTCTCAATTTGAACATGTTGTTAGCAGGGGCTATTCCTTGGAAAGGGACATCATGCTTGTAAAGGTGGAAGGTCAGAGAAAGAGAGAGATAGTCATAATGAAATGAATTGAGACAGTGATTGCAACAGTGAGGTAAGTATATCAGAGATGATAAGGATGCCATAGGATTAAATATGGTTCAGATCTGTTGTTCATAGGGTCACTATAAGTCATACTCGATTCAACAACACTTAAAAACAACAATAAAGATTAAAGTACGCCTGATTCAAGCCATGGGCTTTCCAATTACTTGTTACACCTCTAAAAGCTGCATAATAACGAAGAATAACAAAAGAAGAAAAAAAATGCCCTTGAGATGATGTACTAAAGAAACATTGAATATCCCATGGATTTTCAAGAGAATAAATAGGTCTGTCCTGGAAAAAGTGTAACCAAGGTGTTCCTTAGAGGCAAGGATGTTGAAACTCTGGCTCATACACTTCGGACATGTTGTCAGTAGAGGACAGTCCTTGAAGAAATACATCATGCTTGGGAAGGTGGAGGGTCAGTGCAAGAGAAGACACTTGATGAGATTGGTTGACACTTTGTTCATATGGTTGCTCTGCGTTGTAGTGGATTTGAAGGTACATAATAACAACTGAAACAATAATCTATAAGGTACTTACTTCCTACGTAACTTACAAATATTAGCCTGTTTAAGTCATTTTATCTTCATAATGACCTTGCGATGGTGCTGTTGTTGTTAGGTGCCATCAAGTTGAGTATAACTCATACTGATCCTACGAACAGCCAGCCTGAACCTTGTCCTATTCTGTGCCATCCTCATTATCTCTGAAACACTCAATTCCTTTCTGAAGTCACTGTGTCAATCTATCTCATTGAGGGGGTCTTCCTCAATGACCTTCCATTTTCCCAAGCACTATGTCCCTTTCCAAGGAATAGCCTCATCTAGTTACATGTCCAAAGTATGAAAGATGAAGGTCCACCATCCTTGCCTCCAAGAAGTGCTCTGGCTGCACTTTTCCCAAGACATAACTTTCTGCTCTTTTTACAGTCTGTGGGATATACAGTACTTTCCTCCAGCACTACAACTCAAAAGTATCAATTTTTCATTTGTCATCCTTATACATTGTCCAGTTCGCTGATGCATAACAGGTAATTGAGAAAACCATGGCCTGACTTGTTGTTGCTGTTATGTGCCCTCGAGTCATTTGTGACTCATAGAGACCCTATGTACAACAGCCCTAAACCGTCCTCTATCCTTTGCCAATCTTATTGCCTCTGACATATCTACCCCCGTGACCCCAGTCACTGAGTCAATCCATCTCATCTAGGACTTCTTCTCTTGCACTGTCCTTCCCCTCTCCCAAGCATGTCCCTCCCTGCAACATGTCCCAAGTATGTCAGATGAAGCTTTCTATATTTGTTCCAAAACCAAAATAAACAAACAAAAAAAAATTAAGATAAATCAAAGGATCAGATAAAATATTCTTTGAAAGTCTATAAAAGAATCTGGACCTAGAAGAAATCACATAATAAAAAAGCATCAATTTAAATAAAACTATAATATACATGGGAAAGTCTGTTGTTAGGGACCTCTCTAAAGTACTGAAGATCCTGATGCTACCGATTGGTTCAGTGGTGAGAATTTTTGTCTTCTTGACATTGAGCCTCAGTCCATACTGAAGGCTGCAGTCCTTGACCCTCTGCAGTAAGTGCATGAGGTCCTCCTCAGTTTCAGCGAGCAAAGTTGTGTCATCTGCATAACGGAGATTGTTGATAGATCATCCACCAATCCTAACACCACGCTTCTCCTCATAAAGCCCAGCCTCTCGGATAATCTGCTCTGCATACAGGTTGAAAAGGCATGGAGATAGGACACATCCCTGGTGTACACCCTTCCCAATTTTGAACCATGCAGTGTTGCCCTGCTCTGTTCTGACGACTGCCTCTTGGTCCAAGTATAGGTTTCGCATTAGCACGATTAAATGTTCTGGGATTCCCATTCTTCTCAGAGTCAGCCACAGTTTGTTATGATCCACGCAGTCAAATGCCTTTGCATAATCAATGAAACACAGATAAACATTATTCTGGTATTCTCTGCTTTCAGCTAAGATCCATCTAACATCAGCTATAATATCCCTAGTACCATGACCCCTTCTAAACCCAGCCTGGACTTCTGGCAGTTCTCTGCTGATGTGCTGTTCCAGTCGTTTTTGGATAATCTTCAGTAGAATCTTGCTTGCATGTGAAATCAATGATATTGTTCTGTAGTTTCCACATTCAGTTGGGTCGCCCTTCTTTGGGATGGGAACAAGGCACATTTTAGTCTTCAAACTGACGTCATTGCTTTTCAGCATTTTGGAAAAGCCTATGATAGCAAACATGCTTAGTGCAATGTGTTTCCTGATTTCTTGACTGCTGGTCCCAAGGACGTTGATTATTGATCCAAGGAACGTGAAATCATTGACAGCTTCAATTTTTCTCTATCTATCGTAATGTCGACTGTTGATCCTCTGGTGAGGATCTTTATTTTCTTGATTGCTGAGATGTAATCTATAACATCTATCTTCAGCAAGCAGAAAACTTCTTCACTGTCAGCAAACAAAGTTTTGTTATCTGCATAATACAGGTTATTGATGAGTCTGTAAAATACCTTAAAAATGAAGGATTTCAAGGTATGCTTGCTATTTGCTGGCTTCATTTCAGATGTGCTCTGTCTGTATACTAAACACCATGGCTGTGAGCTCACAAATCCCCCTTGGTCCCAGGCAATGACACATAGCTTGGCAAAGGGCCACTCCATAGTGTTTGAAGCAGAGTTGGGAACTAATTATGGTGATTTGCAAACAAGGTTGTCCAGCAGATTGAAATGTGTAAAGGCCTGGGTACCAGTGGACTTGGGACACTCCCGCTAAATCCTCTAACGCATGGCTTGGGAAAATTTGAATTCAATTGATGTAATTAAGAAGAGCTTGGAATTAGTTATCATCCTTTCACCCAAAACAAAATAAAACAAAACAAAAAGCCAACAACCCCCAAAACAAACCCCAAACCAAAATGTTGTTGTCATTGTTATGTGCTGTCCAAATAATGACCTTATGTACAACAGCCCTGAACCCTGATCTATCCTGTGCCAATCTTATTGTCTCTGACATATCTACCCCCGTGACCCCAGTCACTGAGTCAATCCATCTCATCTAGGACTTCTTCTCTTGCACTGTCCTTCCCCTCTCCCAAGCATGTCCCTCCCTGCAACATGTCCCAAGTATGTCAGATGAAGCTTTCTATATTTGTTCCAAAACCAAAATAAACAAACAAAAAAAAATTAAGATAAATCAAAGGATCAGATAAAATATTCTTTGAAAGTCTATAAAAGAATCTGGACCTAGAAGAAATCACATAATAAAAAAGCATCAATTTAAATAAAACTATAATATACATGGGAAAGTCTGTTGTTAGGGACCTCTCTAAAGTACTGAAGAGCAATGGTGTTTCTCTGGAGACTAAGGTATATCTGATACAGGCCATGGCCTTTGCTATCACTTGTTATGTATCAGAGAATTGGACAATGACCAAGGAGGATAGAAGGAGAATTGATGCCTTTGAGCTGTCGTGCTGGAGAAGAGTATTGAGGGTACCATATAGAAAACAAACAGACTCATCCTGGAAAGGGTCAAACCAGGTCACTCTTTGGAGGCAAGGATTCTGAGGCTACATCTAACATACTTTGGACATGTTGTAAGGAGGGACTGGTCTTTGGAGAGGGACATCATGCTTGGTAGGGTGGAGGGACAACGCAGGAGGGGAAGGCCCTCCATGAGTTGGATTGATTGAGTGACTGGGGTAATCGGGATGGGTGTATCGGAGATGGTGTGATTAGCACAGGACAGAGCAGAGTTTAGGGCTGTTGTACATAATAGGGTCGCTATGAGTTGCAAGTGATTCGACAGCACATAGCAACAACAACAACAATAATAAAATACTTAAAAAATATGTATATGTCTTTATATACTTATGTTCATATATATTTCTGCAGTTAAATTTTCTACTAGGTGATATATTAAGTAAGTATATAGATATCTATGTATTTGAAACTTGAACTAAACTCACCTTGTGGCTCAAGTTTCAGCCAAACAATAGATATGCTTATAAAGTTATCAGTATCACTAGTGAAGTACTCATTCTTTGGAACAACCAATCATACAAGATCAAAATTTGCTCAGGGAGACATCTCATTAGGCAGGAAAGCACAGGACAAAAGGATGAGTGGAAAAGAGACTCACAGAGAGGAAACTGGAAAGTGTAGTACAATGTGGGAACCATAATGAAAGCCATGAACCAAAATCTGTATTAATGATTCAATGGAAACATTAACTGCCCTGTAAACTTTCACTCAAAGTACAAAGATAACAAGAACAACAACCAAGACACAAAACCCCAAACCCTATATTATTCATACAATGAAAAATGATGGTTTTATTTAAAAGTAAGGAGAACTTTATAATCTAGTCTATAGAAACTTGTACTGTTAACCCAAAAGTCCAACTTCTCTGGTAGTTTGAATCCACCAGTTACTCTGTGGGAGAAAAGTGGGTAATCTCCCACATCATTTACAGCCTCAGAGATGAGCCAATTCAACTAGACCGCAATGAGTGAGTAAGAAGTAAAAGCATATGGTATTCCAAATGTATGGCATACATATATATATGTGGCATGGAACTCTGGTGACATAGACAGTATGGAATTGCACTGCTCACTCAAAAGTGGCTTCTCTGCCTTGGTTTGAATCCACCAGTGGCTCTGTAGAAGGAAGTTGGGTAATGTCCACTCTTGTAAATTACAGCCTCCAAAAACCCAACTAGACAACAAGGACTTTGAAATACATTGCTGTGGAAATATGTTGTTGTGAGTACCACTGAGTTGGCACTGATCCAGATCTGACTGTCCCGCAGGTGTTCACAGGCCTTAAATTAGATGGGGGGAGAATGCCAGCCTTTCTCTCACAGAGAAGCTGATGGATTGGAACAGGGTGGCCGTGTAGCTCCAAAATATTTTACTAAGCAAATATCTAGGTTGTAAAATTGTGTAGAGGACATGATACTATTTTTAAAATAAATAAACAAGAATAATAAATCAATAGAAAAAGTCTGCAGGTTTATGCATTAGGCTGTTACTTGTGTTGATCTCAGGCTCTGAGTCAATGGGGAACACTCACATGCAAGGGGGAAAGAGGCTTCCGTACTTTTATTCCCATCATTTAGCAGAGGGAGTTTAAAATTCACATTTTCTACACCCTTAAAAAATTAGTGACGGTGTTTGCTTCACGAAAGGAAACCAATGTACATGAGAAGTGTGCATATGAAGTGAAAAAAGATTCAATTTTTTACTGTTTACAATTCTAACAACAAATATTATCAGTACTTGTGAAGTAACCAGCAAAGCTTCTGGTATTTTAATTTATGCTCTTTGTTTAATCCAATCTTTACCTTTCTTCTTTTTAACACTAACATTTTACTATGTTTTTGGTGAAAGTTTACCCAGTGGTGTTGGTTCCCATTCAACAATTGTACCTGAATGGTTCAGTGACATGGGTTTCATACTTTATAATGCATGAAAATTATCACTATTTCTACCCGAATTGTCCCATTTTCTTTACTTTTCCCCCCAATTTATTTTGATGACTGGAATAATCTTTCTTCCTCCTTCATTCCCTCCTACTACATTTTTTATTTTTCCTTTCTTTATTTCCTCCCTAATTCTTTTTTCTCTTTTATCTAAAATAAAGCCAGTGTGATTTTTCTCTGCCAGTACAGATATTGGAAGCCCAGAAAGAGAGGGGAATGAAAGTTATGCTGAAGAGTAGAACTTCTTTGCTGATGGAGTCTGAGAGCACATTTCCTTTGCAGTCAGTGTAAGACCACTGCATAAGAAAGAGTGAGTTCTCAAATGCAGCTGGGTCAGGTATTTGGTCTCTAACAAGTCCTCATAGAAGTCTACCCAGGGATATTGTGATGTCAGAGAGGCAGATAGCAAAGAATCATTCATAACTCAGGTCTTTTTATGTTTGGAGGAGGCTTAGGAACAGAGCCAGGTCTCTGAAGAAGGCTAAGCCACTAACCTGGAGCTATTAAAATGACACTAGACCTCCCACTTCAAACTAGGCCGGCAGGGCCAAGACCACCACAATGTGGTCTTCCACCATTTGGCATTATCTTCAATAAGACCATCATGGGTTTTGGAAATGATGACCAAAATTTATGCTCCTATTCCAAGAGGACAGTCTCTGGATCTCTTCCTAATGAATAATCTCATGACAATAGGTTTTCCTTGACTCCATTTAGTTCCTTGACAATGAATGAAAGTTTAGCCTTTTGTTTGTGAATAGACCCAGAAGTTACTTGTGGCATGTGCCATGGCAGCTACATGTGACAGTGACATTTAGTTCTGTTCAGAGCTACGATATGCAATCCCTTCTCTCCTTTGAGCTGGATGCGGCTTCAAGAGGGGGTGATAAACCACAGTCTAAAGAACTGATGGCTTAAGAATTTAATTGAAAGAGATGGAAGCAGATGCTGTAATCTAGGAATATCTTCACGGTTTTGTTTACATGAAAGTTTAGTTAAGCAGAAATGAGTAAGAAAGAAATTGAAAACACAAATAAAAACCTTAACGTTCTGAAAAATCTGAAGAAATGGCATATGACAAGTGGGTAGCTGCTTCATGAAAACAAAGACACCCCAAGAGTGTAATTCACGTGCCAAAACCAGAGGGGTAGAAATAGCATTCTCGACAAAACACATTTCTTTGGACTCCAGGTGACGATTCCGAAAGAAATAAACCTGAACATGAGCTTGTCATCTCTAGCTTGGGATTTGGATATTGCAGTCCGTGGAAAATTATACTACAATCAAATGTATCAAATTCTATAACCAACAATTTCAAATTGTGCATTCCAAATTGATATATTCTACACAAATAAAAGGATCTGATTTTGGGCTTTGAAATCAGTCGTTTGCCTTCTGTTTGCTGTACAATGCCATCTGACTTCCTAAAAAGCGGCTGTGCCTTTTTTTCCCACCCTCCTCTCCTGCACCTGTTCAGCTTCAAAAATGTCAGCAGCAGCATCTCAGATGAGTTCTGTCTGATGTTAGAGCTGCGATCAACTGACACTACTAGGGAAAGTAAGGTGGGGAAGAGAAGAGGGCAGCAAAGTGGATGGCTCTTGGACAGAAAGTTGAATGGTAACACCGTAATTATGGGGTCTTAGTACCTGACTGGGTCAGCTCTCTAGTCATTATCCCAATTCACCTGCAAGTCAGAGCCTCAGCAAGGTCTATTTCTGCCACTGGAAAACTTCCAGTATAGCAATAGTTTATGATTGGTCAGAGCGTCTAGATCTCTAGCATGACAGAAGTTTTTCTATTATATTTATGCAAAGTGTTTCTTAGCAAAAATTAGAATGTAAAGTCAGGAACAAAGAGACATATTATGATTTAAACTTAGTCAAATAATAACGAGGAATTATCACTCAGGTATTTAATCTGACATTGGGAAAATATAATGTTAATTTCATGAACCTCAATTTTTCTATCTGTAAAAAGAGGTTAATCAGAGTACCTCCTCCACAGGGCTATGGTGAGGACTAAATAATGTAACATATCTCAAGTAGTTAGAGCTGCATCTGCTGTGGTCACGATTACTGCTATTGCTATCTTTATTATAGTCATTTTTCTCTAAAAGATTATATAGGTTTTAGAAAACTGATAGCACGTTTTTGTTGTTATGTGCTGTCGAGTCACTTGCAAATCAAAATGATCCTATGTATAATAGCTCTGAACCTTATTGTCTCTGACACACCCACCCCCATTAGCCCAGTCATTGAGTCAATCCATTTCATTCTGGGTTTTCTCTCTTGCACTGCCCCTCTACCCTCCCAAGCATGATGTCCCTCTCCAAGGACTGCTTCCTCCTTGCAACATGCCTAAAGTATGCAAGGCTGAGTGAGCTTCAGAATCCCTGCCTCCAAGGAGCAGCCTGATTTTACCCTCTCTAGGAGGAGCCTGTTTCTTCTCCTTGCTGTCCATGGTATATTCAACACTCCAGCACCACAGTTCAAAGGCATCAATTTTCCTTCTATCATCCCTAGTCATTGTCCAGCTTTTTGATGCATAGCAAGTAGTTTTGAAGACCATGGCCTAGATCAGTGCATCTTAGTCTCTAGATGGATATCATTGCAATTCAGTACTGTGGAGAGGACCCTGACAGCAGACTTTTCCAATGCAATTCATCTTTTGATTTCCTGGCTGCTGTGTTGATTGCAAGAATGTTGATTGTGGAGTCAAGCAAACGGAAATTATTAACAACCCAAATCTCTTCTCCATTTATCATGGTGCTGCCTATTGGCCCAATGGTGATATTCTGTCTTCTTGATGTTAAGCTTTGATCCATATTTAGGGCTGCAGTCCTTGACCTTCTGCAGCAAATGCCTCAGGCCCTCTTCAGTGCTGAGTCATCTGCTTAATGCAGGTTGTTGATGAGTCTTCCTCCAATACTGATATCACATTCCTCCTCATAGAGGCTAGCCTTCCAGATTATTTGTTCCACATAGAGTTTGAAAATGTATGGAGATAGGACACATCCCTGGCTATATACCCTTCCTGATTCTGAACCCTGCAGTGTTTCCTGGCTCTGTTCTGATGACTGCCTTCTGGTCCAAATATATGTTTTGCATAAGGACAATCAAATAAATGTTCTGGAATTTACATTCTCCTCAGAGTTAGCCACAGTTTGTGTGGTCCACACAGTCAAATGCCTTTGCATGGTCAATGAAACACAAATAGACATTGCTCTGGTACTCTCTGCTTTTGGCTAAGATCCATCTAATATTAATTATAATATCCCTAGTACCATGGCCTCTTCTAAACCCAGCATGCACATCTGTCAGTTCTCTTCTGCAAAAGGCTAAAGGTCTCCCATGATAATATTACAGTCTAAGGAAAAGTAAGAAAACCTATAAAGGATTTTGAGTACTAATAGTACTCAAATTATTATTAAAAGTAATAATTTACAATGTTGTTGTTGTTGTGTGCTGTCGAGTAGTTTGCGACTCATAGCGACTCTATGTACAACAGCCCTAAACCCTGCTCTATCCTGTGCCAATCGCATTGCCTCTGACACACCCATCCCGATTACCCCAGTCACTGAATCAATCCACCTCATAGAGGGTCTTCCCCTCCTGCGCTGTCCCTCCACCCTCCCAATCATGATGTCCCTCTCCAAGGATCTGTCTCTCCTTACAACATGTCCAAAGTACGTCAGACGAAGCCCCAGAATCCTTGCCTCCAAGGAGTAGCCTGGTTTAACCCTCTCTAGGATGGATCTGTTTGTTTTCTTGGCAGTCCGTGGAACATTCAATACTCTTCTCCAGCACCACAGCTAAAAGGCGTCAATTCTCCTTCTATCCTCCCTAGTCATTGTCCAACTCTCTGATGGATAACAAATTATAAATATACTACGGTTTTCTATTTTTTCTTTTTCACAAATAGAACTATAAAATGATGAAATGACTCACTTTAGAAATTATTGGGAAGAAGCTAGATCCATTTAATGGAAGAAGCAGTAGTTATACTACTTCTGTTTTGTGTTACATATTTAGTACGAAACATTGAGAGAAGTCCAAAAATGGATAAGAGCCAGGTAGACTAAGAAGACTTCGTTAACATTCTTTGTTACTAAGTAAAATGTTAGGTGTTTAAATCTATGTAGAGTCATCTTGGAAGGGAGGCGTGACAGTGTGCTTCTGAAAAATTACCCAGTGAAAACCCTATGAAGCACAGTTCTACTACAGCATACGTGAGGTCACCATGAGTCAGAGTTGTTGCAGGGACAAAAGACATGGAAACAGGTAAGGTAGAAAGGCCTGGCCATCCATTTCTGAAAATGAAAACCCCACAGATTATAACAGAATACTTTCTAAAACAGTTCTGGAAGATGAGCACCACTCTAGTAACTTATTGATAAGAACTGGCCCTGTCAGCCCGAAATGCATGGTTCAAATCCACCAGCTATTCAGCAGGACAAAGATGGGTAACATCCTCCTGTGAAATTGACTGCCGCTGGAAACTCTCTGGGGGGTCAACCGTGAATCAGTTCTGACTCAGAAGCACACAACAAGAACAGTTTGGTTGTTACTATTATTAGGCACCATTGAGTTGAGTATGATTGTTTTGTCCTTCCCTTTGTTTTGACCTCTCGATGTTCTAGTGCAAGTTTCAGGATTTCTTCTGATGTTCAATTTGACCTTTTCTTTTACCACTGTCTTTATAATGACTTTTACTTTTTACTTTTTCTTTATTGATGACATCCTTGACATAATCTCACAAATAATGGTCTTGTGTCATTAATATTTAATGCATAAAATCTATTCTGTAGATATTTTGTGTATTTTTGGTGTTTTGTTTTCAGGCAGGCTTAGACTCGACATATTAATTTGGTTTGTGTGGACTTGTTTTTTATTTTCTTAATCTTCAATTTGAGTTTGCGCATGTGTAATTGATGTTCTGCTCCATGGTCAATCTCAGGCCTTGTTTTGACAACAGATTTTGAGCTGAACAGTATTCTATCCTGTGCCAACCTCACATTCTCTGGCACACTCAAGCCCATTGCTGCAGTCACCATGCCAACCTACCTGGTCACGGGTCTTCCTCTCTATTATCATACGTCCACCTTTCTAAGTATGATGTCCCTTTCTAAGGAATAATATCTCCTAGCCAAAATATGTGAGACAAACACGTCCAAAATACGTGAGACAAAGTTTTGCCATCTTTGCCTCTAAGAAGCACTTTAGCTGCACCTTCTCTAAGACATATATGCTTCTTCTACAACATATTGGTAGTATAACTACTGCTTCTTCCATTAAATGGATCTAGCTTCTTCCCAATAATTTCTAAAGTGAGTCATTTCATCATTTTATAGTTCTATTTGTGAAAAAGAAAAAATAGAAAACCGTAGTATGTTTATAATTTGTTATCCATCAGAGAGTTGGACAATGACTAGGGAGGATAGAAGGAGAATTGACGCCTTTT
>NW_006399780.1:2382522-2401734 GCF_000299155.1 Elephantulus edwardii | reverse complement strand
GTAATCGGGATGGGTGTGTCAGAGGCAATGCGATTGGCACAGGATAGAGCAGGGTTTAGGGCTGTTGTACATAGAGTCGCTATGAGTCGCAAACTACTCGACAGCACACAACAACAACAACATTGTAAATTATTACTTTTAATAATAATAGTCAAAAATGCTAAAGTAAGAGAGTTGAACAAAAGATTTCTAAGGGGAGGTCAAGAAAACGAAACAAAATATTATGATAAAATGTGCAAAGAACTGTAGTTAGACAACCAAAAAGAAAGAATATACTTGGCATTTCTCAAAATGTAGAAACTGGGGGAGAAAAGTACAAATCTAAAGTTGTAGTATTGAAGGATGCAAAGAACAGGAAATGAAGAAGGAAATAATACATAAAGTCACTGTACCAAAAAGAATTGGTCAACATTGAGCCATTTCAGGAAGTACATTATGATGAAGAATCAATGATAATGAAGGAATAAGTTCAAGCTGCAGTGAAGGCATTGTTAAAAACTAGGTCCCCGGGAATTAATAGAATACTAAGTGACATGTTTTAATAAATAGATATAGCCCTAGATATGTCTACTATCCCATTACAAGAAGACAGCTTGCTGGCTAATTGACTGGAAGAGATCCATATTAGTTCCTATTCCTAGAAAAAGGTGATCGGACAGAATATGGAAATTATCCAACAACATCACATGCAGGTAAAATCTTGCTGAATATTATTTTAAAAAAATGGCTGGGACACAACTGAGTAATAGAGATCATGAGGATGGTACAGGATAGTGCAAAGTTTCAGATCTCTTGTTTATGGAGTTGCTGTGAGCAGTACTAGTGGCATCCACTTTCTAAACAACATGCCTCTGGAAGCTCTATGAACTTTGATAAATGTTGATAGTTGTAGCAACTATGAATGAATGGAAATCCAAAGTCTCTGTAAACGTTCTTTTTTTTTTTTTTAAGGCAGGCTTCGGGCCTTTTGTTCATAGGGTCACTATGAGTTGTGCCATCACAACTCAACAGCAATCAACAACAACAACATGAGTAGTAGTGGACTCCAGGCATCTAACAACAACAAAAACAGAACCATTGTTCTATCCTCCTCTTTTCTTTGAGATGGAAACAACTCTGAGAAATCAGGTAGCTTCTAGTAGATTTAGTTTGTTTATTTTTTTATTGGTTTGCTTAAAAAGTTTGTATACATTGTGTTTCACATTATTCTTAATTCACATTGTGTTTCATACCATCATTCTCATGCATTATGTTTTATAAAATTAATCACCATTGGACATTTCCCATAATTACCCTGTCTTTTTGCCGGGTGAAAAGACAGGGTAATGATGGGCTTCTAGCAGTTTTATAACAGCTCTTTATGCTTGTCTGATTACATTATTAGGTTTCACAACTTATTCTGGAGAAAATATATAACTGCTTTTTGATGGAACTAGGAAGATTTTAATCAACTACCTGGTTTAATTGTTTGGCTTTTTGGTTTTGTTTATTGTTTTTCATGAAACTCAGAGATGTTTTCTCACATGAATGTAGAAATAGTAATTTCACTTATATCTCTGAGTTCCATGAAGAAACACACACACACACACACACACACACACACACACACACACACAAAACCCCACCATCGAGAAATAGTAATTTTATTTGTATCTTTGAGTTTCATGGAATAAAAATGAACAACAATAAAGCCAGATAGTTGAGTATAATCTTCCTAGTTTCAGGGGGGAAAAATCTTGTCTCTATCCAGAATAAGCTGTAAAATTTAATAATATAGTCAGATAAGCACAAAGAACTTTTACAAAACTAGAGCCTTGGTGGCCTACCAGTAAGGAATTGTGCTATCAACCCAAAGTCACTGGGTTCAAATCCACCAGTTACTCCATGGGAGAAAAATGGGCAATCAATTCCTGTGTAATTCACTGCCTCTGAAAACCCCCTGGAGGATCAAGCTATGAATCAGCCCCAAAGCGTTGGGACACAACAACAACTACTACTCTCAATTTTACTCCATCCATACTCTGTATGCCAATACATGGCACCAGGATTGGAGGAAGACTCACCAACAATGTGCGTTATGCAGATGACACAACCCTGCTTGCTGAAACTGAGAAGAACCTGAAGTGCCTGCTGCAGAAGGTAAAGAACTGCAGTCTTCAATATGGATTGAAGTTCAACCTCAAGAAATCAAAGATTCTAACCACTGGGCTGATTGGCAACATCATGATAGATGGTGAAGAGATTGAGATTGTTAACAGTTTTAGTTTGCTTGGATCCACAATCAACACTCTTGATACCAGCAGCCAGGAAATTAAAAGATGAGTTGCATTGGGAAAGTCTGCTTTCAGAGACCTCTCCAAAGTACTGAAGAGCAACAATGTCAATCTGGAGACTAAGGTGTGCTGGATCCAGGCCATAGTGTTTGCAATTACTTGCTATGCATCAGAAAGCTGGACAATGACTAGGGATGATAGAAGGAGATTTGATGTCTTTGAGCTGTTATGCTGGAGAAGAGTATTAAATATACCATGGACTGCTAGAAGAACAAACAAGTTCCTCCTAGAGAGGGTGAGACCAGGCTGCACTTTGGAGGCAAGGATTCTGAAGCTTCATGTGAAATATTTTGGACATGTTACAAGGAGAGAACAGTCCTTGGAGAGGGACATAATGCTTGGGAGGGTGGAGGGACAGTACAAGAGAATAAGACGCTTGATGAGATGGCTTCATTCATTGACTGGGTTAATGTGGATAGGTATGAAAGAGAAAATAAGATTGGCACAGGATAGAGCAGGGTTTAGGGCTGTTGTACATAAGGTTGCTATTATCACAGGCAACTTAATGGTACATGACAATAACAACTGTGGTGTTACCATTGGTTTAATTTTATTTCTCCCTAACTTTCCCATTTATTATCCATTCTCATTTTGAAATCTTCCCTTCTCTTTGTTCTTTACTAAGAGCATTACTGCTATTCCTTAGGCATTTGTAATGTACCATTCAGCATAATCAGTTACATATATATGTATGTATATATGCATATATATTGCATTAACGAAGAATGCAACAGGTCATTGCAAAGACAGAAGAAGAAAAGACCAAAATGGATGTCAGAAGACACTCTGAATATTTCACTAGAACACAAGAAGCCAAAGCAAAGGGAAGAAATCAAGAAGTTAAGGAGTTGAACTGAAAATTTCAAAGGGCAGCACAAGAAGAAAAAATATTATAATAAAATGTTCAAAGAACTGGAGCCAGAAAATCAAAAGGGCCGAACTCACTCAGCATTTCTCAAGCTGAAGGAACTAAAGGACAAATTCAAGCCTTGAGTTGCAATAGTCAAGGATGCTATGGTTGCATATTGAGTGATCCAAGAAGTATTAAAAGTAGATGGAAGAAGTACACAGAGTCACTGTACCAAAAGAATTAGCTAACAGAAGAATCCCACAGAACAACGTATGACCAAGAGGCAATGGTGAAGAAGGAGGAATTTCAGGCTGCTCTAAAGGACTTGTCAAAAAATAAAGCCCCAGGAATTGATGAGATAGCAATTGACATATTTCAACAAACAGATGCTGCCCTGGACATGTTCCCCAGGTTGTGCCAAGAAATCTTGATGCCATCTGGCCAACTTACTGGAAAAGATCCATATTTATTCCCATTCCAAAAAATGATAACCTAACAGAGTGAAAATTATCATACAATCTCACTCAGAAATCACTGGAGAAGCTCAGTATCAGCAGTCAAAACCAGGCTATAGGCAGACTATGAGTCACATCATCAAATATTCATATGGAAGTTCAAACTAAGGCTGAAGAAAATTAAAATAAGTCCACAGGAACCAAGATATGATCTTGAATCAATTCCATCAGAACTTCATGATCATCTTAAGAATAAGTTTGAGGCATTGAACACCAATGATAAAAGACCAGATGAGTTGTGAGATATCAAGAACATCATCTATGAAGAAAGCAAAAGGCCCTTACAAAAACAGAGGAGAAAGAAAAAACTGAAATGGATGTCAGAAGAGACTCTAAACATTTCACTGGAATGTCATGAAGCCAAATCTAAAGGAAAACATGTTGTAGTAAAAGAGCTGAATAGATGGTTTCAAAGGGCAGCTCAGCAGGACAAAGCACATTTTTGTTTGTTGTTGTTATGTGCCGCTGAGTCGCCTAGTGGCAAGAAGTTATGCTTCAATCCTGAAGGCGCATGGTTTGAATCCACCAGATACTCTGCTGGAGGAGGGGCAATCTCCTCCTGCATCAGTCGGATCTGATTCAACGGCATAAATAGTTAAAAATTAGATAGATAGATAGATAGATAGATAGATAGATAGATAGATAGATATACAAAGCAAATTATTATAATGAAATGTGCAGAGAGATGGAATTGGAAAACAAAAAGGGAAGAACTTACTCTGCATTTCTCAAACTGAAAGAACTGAAAAACAAATTTAGGCCTCATGTCACAATGTTGAAAGATGCTATGGGCAATGTACTAAATTTGTTTTCAAAAATTATTATAAGCATGTGAGATTAATATGAAGAATATGCATCTGAAGAAAATGTATAGAAAAGAGAAGAAAAATGAAACTAAAGTTCATGAAAGATTAGCACAGAAGGGAACTTAAGTCAGGAAATTTAGTCATAAGTCAAGAGAGTACAAGGAATTTTGAGGGCAGAGTCTCAACCTGTTTGGAAGAGCCCCCCACCTAGAGTTGAGCCTCAGCCATTCTCATCAATCAATCTTTCTGTCTTCATGAAAGCATTTTTATGAAATAGTTTAAAAGACAGTGTGTGGTACATGTTCAGGGTTTTAAACATCTTAAATGCTGCATAAATTAACAGATGTGTTTGTCTACAAACCAATAGAAATAAAGCATTAGAAAAAATATTGAAGGAAAGTTTATGCAATTTCAGGGACGGTTTTAGCAATAGTTGTTTTGATAGAAAATGATAACTCATGGGGATGTTCCACTTTCCCTCTCTGCTGTAGAGAACCTACATGCTAAGCAAATTGCCTTAGAGACAGAACTGTAACCACAGTGGCCAGACATTTATTAACAGGCTTTGTGTTAGAAAGGAAATGTTCTTTACATTTGAATTTCCTTACATTTTCTTTACAGCTGCTTAGCACTCTCAAATGAGTTGTTGTTGTTATGTGCTGTCGAGTCGCTTGCGACTCATAGCAACCCTATGTACAACAGCCCTAAATTCTGCTCTGTTCTGTGCCAATCGCACTGTCTCTGACACTCCCATCCCGATTATCCCAGTCACTGAATCAATCCACCTCATAGAGGGTCTTTCCCTCCTGCACTGTCCGTCCACCTCCCAAGAATGATGTACTTCTCCAAGGACCGGTCTCTCCTCACAACATGTCCAAAGTATGTTAGATGGAGCCTCAGAATCCTTGCTCAATGAGCAGTAGATAGAAATTTGGGCTACTAATATTCTTATGGTTATTTATGATTATACTAATGCTGTCAGCAACAACTTGCTTTGAAATATTTTTGTAATTTTTTTTTCTCAGGAAGTTCTGGTGTAGCCTAACGGCAAGAAGCTGTGCTGCAATCTTGAAGGCATGCTGTTCAAGACCACCAGCTGCTTCACTGGAGAAAGATGGGGCAATCCCCTCTCCTGTGATTAACTGTCTCTGAAAACCAGCTGGAGGGTCAGCTCTATGACGTCTATCATAGAGGTTCTGGCTCTATGTCACACAACAAGACAACAACATGGTTTACTCTTTACCTCTCTGTAGTGATGCTGAACAATACAAAAGAGTCCTTATATACTATAATAAAAGTTATTTCCTGACCCATGGGCAAGAGACCTGCTATCACCTTTGGCTTCCAGAAATTCTATTTAGTCTTCTGGTTATATCTTTTTGTTTAAATTGAATGCTTATATAATATCTTTTTGTTTATATTGAATGCTTTACAATGTCTTTTAAATTTAAGAGAACTTTACATATCTGAGATAAAGAATAGCTCAATGGCTTGCATTTTGGAGCAAACATATGAGACAATTATTATATACTCAAGTTTCCTACGGGTCTTGTGATCACTTCCTGCTGTCGAGTCAGGTTAGATGTAGACCATATATTGAAGTGGGAGGAGATCCCTCACCTTTCTCCTCTGGAACCGCTCGCTGGTGGTTTTGAACCACAGAAGCCTTTGGGTTAGCAGGGCAACTCTCTATGGACTATACCACCAGAGTTTCGCTACTCTTTAGATAGAATTACACAAACAGGAAGTCTCCTTTTAGAAAAACATATCTTCAAAGTGTAAATATTTACCATGAAAGAAAATTTTCTGAACCTGGAACTGGTCATAGCAGCTTTCAAACTTGAAGTTCTTTGAGAACACATCTTATTTGACTCTAAAATTCTTTCCTGTGTAATAGGCCCTCAAGAAATATTGCTTTTATCAGACAAAAATTAATCAAACCCAGAGTACAAATAGAATGGGTCCTTGGAGAGGACCATGATGTTTGGAAAGGTGGAGAGTCACCAAAGGAGAGAAAATACTCAGCGAGATGGTTTGATACAGTGACTGTGGTAATGGGCTCAAGTGTGTTGGAGATGTCAAGGTTGGTGCAGGATAGGACAGGGGTCAGATCTGTTGTTCACAGAATCAATAGAAGTCTTGCACACCTCAATGGCACCTAACAACAGCAACAAAAACCTTCCTCAAGCTCTCTTTTTCTTTGGAGTCTACCGTAGTGAGCAGTGCCAACAGAATGGCACAGGTGGCAAGAATAGACTGCACACTGCCAGAGGGAAGTTGGCCTCCAGAAATGAGCATGGAGCAAATGTTGTTCTTGAAGTCTTAATATTCGTTATACATGTTATTTAGAGGGAAATTCATTTGGACAACTTATTCTCAAAGTGTGATTTCTGGCCAAGCAGGAGCAGCTTTACCTTAAAGCTTGTTAGAAAATGTAAATTTCCAGGCTCTACTCTAAGCCTTCCGATTCAGAAATTTCAAGAGTGGATCTAGAATTCTGTGTTTAAGCCATCCAAGTAATTCTGATAGACACTCAAATAGAATATCACTTGTATACCATCATTCTCAGCCTTTTATATGGAGAGATTTTTGGCTGGTTGGTGTTAATAATTAATTATGTTGCTGAGAGGAACTTTAAGTAAATTTCCCACTTAGAAGGGTTGAGAGTGAAAATTATTTCTGGCCTAATGAATGAGAAATTCTGTACAATTATAACTTAGAACGTGTTGCCTTTATCCATTTCACTCTGAGTTAACATACAAGACATTTACTGTTGTTTTTCCCTGATCTGCCTGTGTTAGAATGGGGCTGACTCAAACAACATCTGCTGTATCAAGGTGTCAAGGAAACTCAAGAGCCTTAAAAATCCCTTTATTGTGTGGATGTGGCTGCTGAATTACCACAAAATACTAAATGTTCACAGAAGAGGAAAACATTAGTCACCCAAGGCCAAATCGGGGATAATTCTTGTTTTAGCTGATCTGATCTTGTCTCCCAACTTGCTATAGGATGTAGGTTGCTATAGCAATGACAAGGGTTTGGATTTGGAAAAACTTGTAGATGTTGCAAGTAGAGAAGAATTTTTATGACTTGAAAATCTTTGGTCAAATAGAGGCAGGAGATTTTTATTGATTTATTTCATTATGTGGTTGTTTCCCTAATACAGATAAAAATTTCCCAATATTTGAAACCACACCAGTGTCTCTCATTTTACGATATTACCCCAGGATCATCAAAGGCCAAATCAAGAATCTTTGAAACATCAACAGCTTCATTACAAGGTAACCCTGTTAGAAATTATTTTCCTATCGACAATTGTATTGCGTTCGTTGTTTATAAGATTTACTAATTGCTTTTGAAGACGCCCCCAATCAGGGCTGCAGTTGGGTTCCACACATTGCAATGGAGAGGACTATTGCAGTGTTTCTAAAGGATTTTCACTCAATAAGCATGAAATTACATTTAATTACAAATTTAATGTAAATGAATGTAATCAGGTAATTAGAATGTGTAATGACGTGATATTTACCACATGTAGCAATGCACTTGTAATGTTGTATAAAATTATGTTAAAAATTCTTATTGAACTTTGTGAAAAATAAGCTACTGTTCAGCGAAAGCAGATGATTTTAAAGTTCAACATCTTGATCGCTTCAACATTTCATTTATGAAATGCTGTGTTTAGCCAATACTTTTAACAATTTGCTAAATATGTTTTGTAAAAATCAAACAATTTCATAGTTAGTGGAGTGCTAAAAAAGCCCTAGGATCTATTCTCTTGGCTGCATATAGCTCAAACAGCTGAAACCATTTTAAAAAGATGCTTCATTATAAATCATTGAAAATAGAAATTCAGAACAGAAGTGCTGACACAATCCTTTATTCCAAATGAGGGCCTTAAAAACCACCAGATTCCTGAACGTGACCAAATGATAACATTGAATGTGTCTACTTTGGGTAGAAATTATTCAGACAGCTCTGTAAGCAGAGGATATGTCTATATAGCTACAATGCAGTTGCTTCCAAGTAAAGGGACCCAACAGATAATGTAGCTGCTTTTCCAAATATATCTGTACAAGTATTTGGTGTTATGTGTAAGTTTTCAAAGGACTTCTGGATGTGGAGTGGTGCCTCAGGAACTGCCTTGGGGGAAACTTGGGGGGGAAGAGGAAGAAAAGAGGGGCCTGTATTTTCCTGAACCTCTACCCTTCTTCATCTAGGACACCTACTTCTGTTTATGTTAACTCCCAACTAAGACTTCATTAGTAGAAAGAGTATTGTATTTAAAAAAAAAATAAAACACTTGAAATCTATTGGAGAAAGCCTTGGACAAAAGAGAGCAAGATCAAGGGTTTACCTAGTGAAAGTAGAGGATGAACATCTCTTAAAAGTTATATAATCCCTAATGAAGGAATTTTTTTTTCTTTCTCTTCGGAAGGGGGAGCGAGCTGGTGGGGAGGGGTGGGCAGGGAGAAAATTGCGGCAATGAATGAATGGAAATCCAAAACCTCTGTAAAAAAAATAAAAAAAAAGTTATATAATCCCCACAAGGTTAATCATTATGGTCAGTAACAAGCAGGTGTTACAGGTTTAGACTAAAGCAGAGCAGTTATCATCTGCCCGGGATGCACACAATCGTGTTCTTACCCTAAATTTTTAATACCACCATGAATAACCCATTTAGCACTTGACACACCAGTGGTATAGCTTTCAGTATCACAGCAACCCCAAGTTAGCTCAGTACAGCTAACTGACAGGCATCTGGGAGCTAGGCAATGAATAAGGATGACTTAAAAAGAATTGATACCTTTGAGCTGTGGTGTTGGAGAAGGGCACTGAACAGCCTATGGATGGCCAAAAGAACAAAAAAATATGTTTTGGAGAAAGTGCAGACAGAGTACTCTTTGGAGACAAGAATAATGAGGCTTTGCCTCACATACTTTGGGGATATTGCTAGGAGGTGCTATTACTTAGAGAGGGACATGATGCTGGGAAGGGCGGAGGGTCAGCAAAGGAAAGGAAGACCCTCGACCAGGTGGATTGACAGGGTGACTGCTGCAATGGGCTCTTGTATGTCAGGGAGTGCGAGGATGGCACAGGATAGAATAAGGTTCAGGTATTTTGTTCATAGGGTTGCTATGAGTTGTAGTTGACATTACCTAACACTACCACAAATTTTTTTCCTGATAAACACAGGTACAATTAGTTTTCATGAACCAAGTTTCACATTTTATGTTGCCCTTTTTATTTTTCTAAGAAAAAAATCCCTAAGGGATTTTAACACCTCACCCTCTAGCAGACCTACACCCTTGGTCAAAGGCTCAAGGGACACCTGCCTTTGGGGGGGGGGGAGAGCAGTAACACACATCAAACACGACCCCAAAACTTCCCTTATATAACTGACATCAAGATGCTAGCTAACAGCCAATTCCAGAAGTGGAGCCTCCAGGCCCCTGGCCAGCCTGCAGACCTTTCACTAAGGGATTTTAAAGCCACACCCTCTAGCAGACCTCTACCCTTGGTCAAAGGCTCAAGGGACATTTCATTTTTGGGGGAAAAGAGTAGTAACACACATCAAACATGACCCACAATTTATTAATTTTTGAATTAACATTCTTTAAGTGATACAGCAATTGTTTGTCTATTTGCTGTACTGAACAACTTGGAGTTGCTGTGATGCTGCACACTGTTTCACAGCCTTGTTAGAGACCATAATGGTTACTCATTATGTACAATGTTTGGATGAACTTCCAGATTGATTCATGCTGGGAAGCAGGAGTGACATCCACTTTCTAAACTAGATGCCTCTGGAAACTCTAAACTATAAATGTACAGAAATGATGGTAGTTATAGAACAGAGTTCAGGTCTTTCATGCAAAAGCTTAGTCTGAGTTGTATTTGACTTGATGACACTTAACCACTGTTAAATGAGGGTAGTGTTATTATATCTGGAGGAACACTCTTCCACTTTGCACATAACTCTTTGTCAATGTGCTGTATGAAGTAACCTGGGTTTGCTGTGATGCTGAACCTTGTGCTATTGAGGTACCAAATACCAGAATGGTTTCCCAACGTGGACAGTGTTTGGTGAAGCTCCCAGTTGTAAAACAGGTTTAGAAGCAGGAGTAACATGCACTTGCTAAACCACATGCCTCTGGAAATGCTATGAACTTGGAGAAATGACAATAATTATGGAAAGGCATTAGGTCTTTTGTTCATAGAGTCACTATGAGAAGTGCTTGACTTGATGACAATCAACAACAACAAAAAAATGAGTGTGCTGGGGAATGCACCTACTGTCTGCGATTTTTATCACCATACCTTCTTTTCTGTTATCAGCTTTCCCTCACAACCCACTGCTACCAATTTGACTCTGAATCTTGGTGACCTGCCTTTGGGTTTTGAGGCTGTAAATCTCCAAAGGAGAAGACTGCTCATATTTCTCCCATGGAGCATCTGGTGTATTTGTACTGCTGACCTTTTGGTTAACAGATCAAAATTTGAGCTCCTTCATGTTAAAAAATAGAAGATAAATCTCACCATGTGCATTATTATGGGGCCTAAAATCTCTGAAATATCAAACAAAGGGAATAATTAGAAAATGCATTACTTCTGAAGAAGAGTTCCATGAAGCAAAGGAGAAATAGTGAAGGAACACCTTCCTTGCAGACTCCTTGCAGTTACTTGCAGACTCATTGTAAGTCTCTAACCCTTCCATATCTTTCTCTATTATACCTATCTTTATTTTGGAAATAAAATTTGGAGTTAGAATTCAAAGAAGTTTACACAGCATCATGTGTTAATTATAAAGAATTTTTTCCCTTATATTGAGAAGGGCTTTTAAAAAGTAGTTTAGACCTCCCCTTTTATGTCTTTGATTAAATTTTAGTTTTATGTTGCCTTGAAGTTAAGAACAATCATGTGATTTGTTGTTGCCAATATACTCTGAACAGCACTGATGTGTGATCCTTTCAGATAAATACACTTAACTCCTGTGCAGGACACTAACCTTCTTTTCCCTGATATAGTGATATCAAAGCTGAGGGCTTCCTTCAGTATGGATTTTCAGTGCCCACATTGAGCAGAATCCCCTTTGTTGATCTGAGTTGGGCATGGAGTTCTCTAGTGTGTGAAGGTGTTCAGGTTATAAGTTCATTTGTTATAGCAGCATAACCCAGCCCACCCTAATGAATGTAGAAAGGAAGTCTGAAGGGATTCATTGATTTGAAAAGAAAAAGAAGTTGAACTTTTAAATTAATGTACATGGTAAATATGTTTTATAAATTGAATAAGCTATTTTTTTTAGGTATCAGTATTACCAAAACTAAACCAAATCTATGGCTGTTGGATTAATTCGGACTCATGATCGCCCTGTGTTTAGAGTAGTAGAACTGCTCCACTGTATTTTCTCACTTGTAAGCATTATGAAAGCGAATTGTCAGAATTTAGGTTTCTCCTTGGAGGCAAGGATTTTGAGGCTCTGTCTTGACATCATTTGGGCATGTTGCCAGGAGTGACCAGTCCTTGGAGAGGGGCATCATGCTTGGAAGGATAGAGGGACAGTGAAAGAGAGGAAGACCCTGGAGGAGATGGATTGACTCAGTGACTGGGGTAATGGGGGTGGGTGTGTCAGAGATGATGAAATTGTAGAGCAGAGTTGAGAGCTATTGTACATAGGGTCACTAAAAGTTATAGCCATCTCGACAGGTGCCTCACTATGAGTAACAGATCTGACCCCCACCCTATTTTATGCCATCCTCACAATTTCTGATATGCTCAAGCATTCGACAATACTCAAGTATTGTTACATTAGCTGTATCAATCTATCTTGTTGAAAGTCTTCCTCTAACCCTCCACTTTTCCCAGCATGATGGCTGTTTCCAAGAATTGACACCCCCTAACAACATGCTTTTCCAAAGTACTGAAGAGAAATGGTGTCTCTCTGGAGACTAAGGTAAGTCTGATACAGGCCATGGCCTTTGCAATCACTTGTTATGCATCAAGAGTTGGACAATGACCAAGGAGGACAGAGGGAGAATTGATGCCTTTGAGCTGTGGTGCTGAAAGGGTTAAACCGGGTGGCTCTTTGGAGGCAAGGATTCTAAGGCTCCGTCTCACATACTTTGGACATATTGTAACAAGAGACCGACTGGCCCTTGGAGAAGGACATAATGCTGGGGAGGGTGGTGGGACAGCTCAGGAGGGGAAGGCCCTCTATGAGGTGGATTGATTTGGTGACTGGGGTTATCGGGATGGGTGTGTCAGAGACAGTGCGATTGGCAGAAGACAGAGCAGAGTTTAGGGCTGTTGTACATAGGGTTGCTATGAGTCGCACGCGACTCAACAGCATATAACAACAACAACAACATGCTTTAAATATGTGACATGAAGTTTCACCATTCCTTACTCTAAGGAACATGCTGGTTGAACTTCCTCCAAGATAGACTTGTTTTTTTGACAGTACAAGGGATATTCAGTACTCTTCTCCAGTATCATGATTTAAAGACATTGATTCTATTTCTATCATCTCTATTCATTGTCCATCTTTCACATACATGTTGCTGTTATGGATGCTAGGTGCTATCAAATGGAGTACAATCCATAGTGACCCTATGAACAACGGATCTGAACCTTGCTCTGTCCTGTACCATCCTCATCATCTCTGACATACTTGAACCCATCGTTACCATCACTGTGTCCATGCACCTGATTGAAGGTTTTCTTTCTTCCTTATGCACTGTCCAACTCTTAGATGCATAGTTGTTGTTAAGTGCTGTCGATTACAATAGCTCTGAACCCTGTTCTATCCTGAGCTATCCTGAGCCAACTTCATTGTCTCTGACAGTCCCCTCCCCTCAGTTACCCCAGTCACTAAGTCAATCCATCTTATCCAGGGGTTTCCTCTCTGGCTATCTCTCCAACCTCCCAAGCATAATGTCCCTCTCCAAGGACTGGTCCCTCCTTATGACATGCCCAAAGAACGTCAGACAGAGCTTCAGAATAATGGCTTTCAAGGAGTAGCCTGGTTCATCCTCCGATGAACTTGTTTATTCTCCTAGCAGTCCATGGTATATTCAATACTCATCTCCAGCACCACAGGTCTAAGGCATCGATTCCCCTTCTGTCACCCCTTGTTATTGCCCAGGTTTCTGGCATAGCAGGTAATTGCAAAGAACATGGCTTGGATCAGGTGCAGCTTAGTCTCCAGACTGACATCATTGTTCTTTAGTACTTTGCAGAGGCCTCTGATAGCAAATTTTCCCCAGTAAAATTAATCTTTTGATTTCCCGGCTGCTGGAGAATGAATTATGGAGCAAAGCAAGCTGAAACTGTTAAGAATCTTGATTTATTCACCATCTAACATAATGCTATCAGTCCACTGGTGAGAATCTTTGTTTTCTTGATGTTGAGCTTCAATCCAATTCATTTAAGGCTGTAGTTCTTGATTTTCTGCAGCAAATGCCTCAGGTCCTCTTCAGTTTCAGCAAGAAAGGTTGTGTCACCTGTATAACAAAGAATGTTCACAAGTCCTCTTCTAATTCTGATGCCACCTTTCTCTTCATAGAGTCCAGGCTCCTAGACAATGTGTCCCACACATAGTTTGAAAAATATGGAGATAATAGGCATCTCTGGCATACACCTTTCCTGACTTTGACTTATACAGTGTTTCCTTGACCTTTTCTGAAGACTTCCTCCTGGTTCAGGTATGTTGTTGTTGTTAAGTGCCATCGAGTCACAGGCGCCTCATAGCGACCCTATGAAGGAGAGTCCTCGACGCTGGTCCAAGTATAGGTTTTGCATAAGCACAATCAAGTGTTCTGGGATTCTTATTCTTCTCAAATTTAGCTTAACCACAATTTGTTGTGATTCACACAGTCAATGAAACACAGATAGACATTCCTCTGGTTTTCTCTGCTTTCAGCCAATATCCGTCTAACATATCTGTGTGTATATATGTATAATTTACTTTTTAACAGAACAAGGAAATGCTTCATGGTTTAAAATCAGGAAAGTCATGAGTTAGTTGTCTCCTTTCTTCATACCTATTTATTCTGAATGCTTGCTGAGAAAATAATCACAAAAGCTGGAGAATACAAAGAAGAATGTGACATCAGAATTGGAAGAAGACTCCTCAGTAACTTGCATTATGCAGATGACATAGTGAAGAAAGACTTGCAGAAAGTGAAGAAGACTTGAAACATTTAATGAAGAACATCAAAGACTTCATACAACCTTCAATATGGATTACATCTCAGCATCAGGTAAACAAAATAATCTCCACTGGACCAATAAGTAACATCTTGATAAATTATCAAGAGATTGGAGCTCTGAACAACTTCAACCATGGTAGTAACAATCAAAAAAGATTAATTTAATTGGGTGAATCTGCCATCAAAAATATCTTTAAAATACACCCAAGGAGGTCAGTTTAAAGATTGTTGATGAAGCATTATTGCCTTTGAATTGTAGTTTTGGTAAATAGTACTGTATATACCATGGGCTGTTAAAAGATCAAACAAATCTGCCTTGAGGAATATGAAAACACATTGCTCCTTAGTGGCAAGGATTGTTTGACTTTGCCTAATATATGTGGGGCATACACTGCAGCCTACAATATGGATTGAGGCTCAATGTCAAGAAGACAAAGATTCTCACCACTGGACCAATTGGCAGCATCAGGATGGATGGTGAAGAGATTGAGATTGTACACAGCTTTAGTTTGCTTGGCTCCACAGTCAACAGTCTTGGCACCAGCAGCCAGGAAATTAAAAGGCGCATTGCCATGGGAAAGTCTGCTGTTAGGGATCTCTCCAAAGTACTGAAGAGCAAGGGTGTCTCTCTGGAGACTAAGGTGCATCTGATACAGGCCATGGTCTTCACAATCACTTGTTATCCATCAGAGAGTTGGACAACGACCAAGGAGGATAGAAGGAGAATTGATGCCTTTGAGCTGTGGTGCTGGAGAAGAGTATTGAGAATACCATGGACTGCTAGGAAAACAAACAGATTTGTCCTGGAAAGGGTTAAACCGGGTGGCTTCTTGGAGGCAAGGATTCTGAGGCTCCGTCTAACATACTTTGGACATGTTGTGAGGAGAGACCTGTCCTTAGAGAGGGACATCATGCTTGGGAGGATGGGGGACAGCGCAGGAGGGGAAGGCCCTCTATGAGGTGGATTGATTCAGTGACTGGATAATTGGGATGGGAGGGTCAGAGGTGGTGCAATTGGCACAGGACAGAGCGGAGTTTAGGGCTGTTGTACATAGGGTCGCTATGAGTCGCAGGCGACTCGACTGCACATAACAACAACAACATGTGGGGCATGTTGCCAGGAGGGGTCAGATTTTGGAAATGGATATCATGCTGGGGAAGGTGAAAGGTCAGAGGAAGAGACAGACTGACATAGAAACTGTAACAATGGTCCATCTTGAGCATATCAGAGACCATGAGAATGATACAGACTAGGGCAGGATTATGAGCTATTATTCACAAGGTCACTATGAATCATAGTCGATTTCAGGGCATGTTACAACAACTCTTTGTATCTATAAACATATAAGCAAAATTATTTAAAATCAGCCTATAAAATTTAAATGTCATGTTAGATATATATGAAGGGATACATACTTTTTTAAAAAAAAGAATAAAGGTAGATGAAAAAGTTCCTAGAGATCTTTGGATTAGAGAATTAAGAAAACAACAACACAACAACAAAAAACCAGAAGCATAGACTAGAAATCAGTGACAGGAAGCATCAGGGACTCAGTAAAAGGAGATTTAAAAAAACATCATCAAGATAAGGATCTGAGCAACAGAGTTATGGCACATAATAAGAATAGATAGATATATCTGGGGCAGGTGCATACTTATTAAAGCCCTTTCAAAGAACAAAACTTGTTAAAGAAGTTGATAGTCGAAGAGGATCCCAATAAATGCAAGAACAGGAATGCTAGGGGGACTTAGTCATTAGGTGATGTGAGAAATGACATTAGTATTTTCGGCTCTGCATGGGTAGAATTCTACAGAACGGTTACTGAAATTGCCCTCTAAGCCCATGTACAATGGTAAAATAATTGCCATTGCTACTTCAAATATGCATACCACCAGGTGAAATCCATGTGTATAGGGTGCGTTTATGTTCTTGTAAAATGTATTTTCAATGAATAAATTGTTGATTGTGTAAAATTATATCATCCTATCTCCAGCTTCATTTCTGTCACCAAGTGCATGCTTTCCAACTACTGATCCTTCTTCTCTGTTCCAAACTTTTGTATTCCAGTCACTTGTAATTATTTATGCATCTTGATTATATGCTCACTCAATCTCTGACTGCAAAAGTTGGTAGAAATAGTCTATTTCCTCTTCTTTGGCTCTGGTTGTTGGTGCACATATTTGAATGATAGTGGTATTCACTGAACTTCCTTGTATGCGTATGGATATTATCCTGTTACTCACAATACTATATTTCAAGACACATCTAGAAATGACTTTTTTAACTATGAAAGCAACCCCATTTTTCCTCACCTTTTCATCTTCAGCATAACAGATCATATGATCATCTGATTCAAAATGTCCCATGCCAGTCCATCTCATCTCACTAATACCTAATATGTCAATATTTATGCATTTCATTTCTTCCTTAACAATATCTAATTTTGCTACATTCATAGTTCTCACATTCCATGTTCCAACCCCTAGTGTCTTTTTACAACTGTTCCTGCTCCTTAGTACTTCCATACTTGAAAGTTCTGTATCTGTTGCCTTATCTGCTAGTCTAAGTGTGTTCTATTGTACACAGGGTTTTCGAAGGCCTGCTATTTCAGAAGTGGATGGCCAATCCTTCTTCCTAGTTTGCCTTAATCTGAATGCTCAGATTTAGAAAAGTATTTGACATACAAACATTTTTATAGAACAATGCAGATGAAAGATCTTTCCCAATTGTAGAAATAGTTACTCATATGCAAGTTTAAGCTTGAAGCTAAGGAAAGTGAAATCAAGCCCACAGGAACCAAAATATGACCTTGAGTCTATCTCACCTGAATTTCAGAATCATCTCAGAAACAGGTTTGAGGCCTTGAAAACTAATGAGCAAAGACCAGATGAGTTCGGGAAGATATCAAGAATAATCATCCAGGAAGAGTGCAAAAGGTCGTGGGAAACACAGAGGAAGAAGAAAAGACCAAAATGGATGTCCGAAGAGACTCTGAATATTGCACTGGAGTGTAGAGAAGCCAAAGCAGAATGAAGAAATCAAGATTAAGGAGTTGAACAGGAGATTTCAAAAGGCTGAGCAACAAGACAAAGTATTATAATGAAACGTGCAAAGAGCTGGAGGCAGAAAATCAAAGAGGCTGAACTCGCTCAGCATTTCTTAAGCTCAAGGAACTGAAGAGGAAATTCAAGCCTCAAGTTGCAATACTTAAGGATGCTATGGCAGAATATTGAATGATCCTGCAATCATTAAAAGAAGATGGAAAGAGTATACAGAGTCATTATACCAACAGTAATTGGCAGGCACAGAAGAATTTAATGAAACAACATATGAGCAAGAGCCTATGGTGATGATGGAAGAAATTCAGACTACTTTGAAAGAACTGGCTAAGAATAAGGCCCCAGGAATTGATGCTATACCAATTGACATGTTTCAACTAACAGATGCTGTCGTAGATGTGCTCACCAAGTTGTACCAAGAAATCTGGAGAACAACCACTTGGCTAACTGACTGGAAGAGATCTATATTTGTTCTCATCCACAGAGTGTGGTAATTATAGAACAATATCATTAATATCACATGAGAGCAAGATTCTGTTGAAGATTATCCCAAAATGACTGGAACAGCACATCAACAGAGAACTGTCAGAAGTGCAGGGTAGGTTTAGAAGGGATCATAGTCCTAGGGATATTGTAGCTAATGTTAGATGGATCTTGGCTAAAAACAAGAAGTACCAGAAGAATGTCTACCTGTGTTTCATTGATTATGCAAAGGCATTTGACTGTATGGATCATAATGAACTATGGGTAACTCTGAGAAGAATGGGAATCCCAGAACACTTGATTGTGCGAAACCTATGCTTGGGCCAGGAAACAGTCATCAGAACAGAGCAGGGAAACAATGCATGGTTCAAAATTGGGAAGGGTGGATACCAGGGCTGCATTCTGTCTCCGTACCTTTTCAATTTTTATGCAGAACAGATTATCTTGGAGGCTGGGCTCTGTTACAAGAAATGTGGCATCAGGATTGGAGGAAGAATTATCAACAATCTGCATTGTGCAGATGACACAACCCTGCTTGCTGAAACTGAAGAGGACCTGAAGCACTTGCTGTGGAAGATCAGGGACTGCAGTCTTCAGTATGGTTTGAGGCTCAATATCAAGAAAACAAAGATTCTCACCACTGGGCCAATTGGCAGCATCATTGTGGATGGTGAAGAGATTGAGATTATTAACAGTTTTGGCTTACTTGACTCCACAGTCAACACTCTTGGAACCAGCAGCCAGGAAATTAAAAGACGTATTGTGATGGCAAAGTCTGTGGTTAGAGACCTCTCTAAAGTACTGAAGTGCAACAACGTCAGTCTGGAGACTAAGGTGCACCTGATACATGCCATGGTCTTTTTCAATCACTTGCTATGCATCAGAGAGCTGGACAATGACTAGGGATGATAGAAGGAGAATTGATGCCTTTGAGCTGTGGTGTTGGAGAAGAGT
>NW_006399780.1:2376288-2380667 GCF_000299155.1 Elephantulus edwardii | reverse complement strand
CTAATCGTTTTTGGATGATCTCCAGTAGAATCTTGCTTGCATGTGAAATCAATGACACTGTTCTGTAGTTTCCACACTCAGTTGGATAGAGTACAATTTTATATAAACTATATAGTGTTTACAAAGCAGGGACACCAATTCCAGTAAACTTCCATTTCTTAGAAAGTGGAGGCTTTTTTACCTGATTAAATTTCATGCTGAGTAGATACCAATATAAAGCAACAGTTTCAATACACAGTTGTTGTTGTTATGTGCCGTCAAGTTGCTTGCGACTCATAGCAGCCCTAAGTACAACAGCCCTAAGCCCTGCTCTATCTCTTGCCAACCTTATTGTCTCTGACACACCTATTCCCATTACTCCAGTGATGGAATCAATCCATCTCACAGAGTATAACCAAAATTATCAAGTCCTTTCTTTACTTTTCTCCTCATTAGGCTCAAGAGTAAGTAAAATACTAAAAGTTTTCTGAACTGTTGGTGTCCAGAAATACTGTTTTTCTAGACTATCTGGGCTTCCAGAGGGCCTGTGGCTAAGGCATTTAGACTGCAGTCTTAAGAGTACTAGTAAGAGTACTATAATATTCATATAGAAAACATTTGCTAAATGTCAATAGTATTCATTAATAATAAATAAATATAATTTAAATAAAGTAAAATAAATATTATTTAATCTTCCAAACAAGTTTATTACTACCCACTGCAACCCTATTCCCCATCCCAATAGGTAGTGTAGCCAGGATTTGAACTTCTGTCATAAATCAATTTTCCCCCTCACCACAATGAACTGTTTTCCCATTGAAACAGTGAAGTATATCTGTTAAAAAACATGAATCCTAGGAAATCACTAGGATAACAGAGTTTTGTGAGTGAAGTTGTGAGGGTAAAGAACTAGGAAAGATGCAATGGGTATCTGAAAAGACAGGGTAATAGTAGCCGTAGATCAAGGGTGATTACTTTTCTAAAACACAATGTGCAGGAGTGATTGTACATGCACAGTGTGACTGTAGGACTATGTGAAATGCAGTGCATATGAATGATATACAGTGTATATAAATTTTGTATGCAAGCCAACATAAAAGAAAAATAAAGTGGAGAGACAAAAACCCCTAACACTTAAAAAAATAAAAATAAAGATCTTTACCTTACTGAAGCCTTTTGTTGCAATCATTGTGTCAACTGATCTTGCTGAGGGTCTTTTCTCTTTAGCTGACCCTGTACCTCCCCAGTGTTATGTCTTTACAGAATTATTTAAGATAATAGCAATGCTAAAAATAAAGCAAGAAGATGCTATATACTCCAACAGATGTGAGAAATGCTGCATATTTATAGTCCAAGGACCCTAATAGGAAATCATCATAATAAAAATACTTTCTTTCATTCCTTTAAAAAAAAAAAGGAAAAACACCCCAAGAACCCTATTGAAGACAACAAAATGCGAATAGGAATTGTTTAGGGTGGTTCTACCTGCCTAGATAGATGGAGGGCCTTCATTATAGGAGGCAATGGAGTGAGTGAGTTCAGCTGCTGGCTCCCAGCAAACAAGGGCTTCTCAATTTCTTGGGCTTCCCAGATGTGTTTTGTGTTGGTTGGGGCCTTGTCCATCAGTCTTGACTGCCTTGAGCTCCGATAGCAGACAGCTTTGTTTCTACTGTCTGTCTTTAGCTGCAAGCCTGTGCCCTTTGCCCAGTTCTGGTTTCAGCAGGTGCCAGGGACTTAAGTGGGTCAAAACAGAAAGGTGCATTCATTCTTAAATTGCTACTGTCTCACAGCACTCCTCATCAAAGTGTTGCCATGCCACT
Source organism: Elephantulus edwardii (assembly GCF_000299155.1). Taxonomy (NCBI): domain Eukaryota; kingdom Metazoa; phylum Chordata; class Mammalia; order Macroscelidea; family Macroscelididae; genus Elephantulus; species Elephantulus edwardii. Next base: position 2,378,868 of record NW_006399780.1, on the reverse strand, counting down.
TCCTGGGTCAATTTGTGACATAAGTCCTCTGTTGGGCACAATGATTTATTCATTTCTCCTCAAAGATGAGTATCATATGGGGCTCATTATATGATGGATTTCAGCTTATTTGAATGATTGCGTTGCAGATGCAGGACCTGAACAGAGGCCCAGAGCTCTGGGAACTGGTCACCTAACACCGGGAGGCTCCGTGGGAACACTGTCTTTAGACGAGTCCATCTCTGCAGCTCAGAGATACATTAGAAAAGGCCCCAGGTTCTGGCTCTGCAAAGCAGCAGACAGGGGCAGGAATGCCCAGGCCTGGGTGGAACAAACTCTTCACTTTTCACATTGGACAATTTGAGGTGTGATTGAAAACTAGGCTAAGAGTAGAGAACAAGGTCAAATTATGGGGACCAAAACCTTTAAAAGGATTCTGGAAGGTAGCCATCTAGCTGTTTGGACATGTCAATGTAGAACACACGCTCAGTTCTTCAAGGGCTCAGCATTTTGTTAATGTGGACTTGAAAGTACATAGCCATGAGATGCCACAGGGCTACTACTTAAGGTAATTGATTCTTCTCTTGCCTCAGAGTAGATTTTCCAGAACTAGGTAATGTCTTAAGGCAGAAAGCAGAAATGTGCCATGTATTGTAAATGCAAACCACTAGAGAGAGAAAAAGCCTGTATTAAGAAGGGGTTTTTTTGGTTTTTGTTTGGTTATTTTTTTAAGTTTTTGTTGTTGTTTTTAAATCACTATGAGACATTGAGAAAGACCAGAAAAATGGGAATATTTATGTTTTACAACTAATGATTAACAGGGTATAAAAACAAAACCCCTGAAATTCTAATGTCGTTTCCGAGCTGATGGACATTTTGAATTAACAAAGTCAATAATTGAGACTGATGTTGATACAATACTTGGCTGTTTGGGAAGCTTTTCTCTTCCAGAGAAACTGGATGTGAAGAAAAAGTTAATGCTCTAGAAAGACATTGGTCAGACAGATCTCCATGGTAAAGAAATTCTCAAGATCTAGAGAAAAGGGCATAGAGATTATAATAATTAAACAAAACCAGTTAAAATTATGTCTCAGTTTTCTTATCTCTAAAATAGGGATAATGATCCTCATCTTGAAATGCTGTGATGACAAAGGACTTGGCACAACATGAATATTCAATGAATGGGGCTTTCCTTACAAGCATTATTTTCACTCACATAAGCGAGAGGTTAGGCAGAACTTTCACAATTTTGCTTGTTCCCTAGATATTTTAGGAAATGAATTTTATTGTAATTAAAGCATACACAACACAACATTTACTGGTTTAACAATTTCCATATACACAATCCAATGACAATGATTCACAATATTCTTCATATTGTGCAACCATCATCATGATTCATTTCCAAATCATACCACTACTGTTGTTGTCATGTACCACTGAGCCAGACCTGACTCTTAAGTGACCCTCTAGTTGGTTTTCAAAGGCTGTAAATAGCTGGGAGGAGATTGCCCATCTTTCTTCTGTGGAGCTGCCTATGGATTTGAACTGCATGCCTTTGAGTTGCCAGTGCAACGTGTTATCATGAAGCCACTAGAACTCTCTAAATCATACCACTAGTAGATATTCTTTATAATTCTTTATAAGTATTGACAAAAGAGTCCATAAGGCTGTTAAAGGTCAACTTATGGTGGCCTTCCATTTGGTTTCTGAAGTTGTAAATCTCTAAGGGTGGTGACTGCCTACCTTTCACCAATGGAGTGTCCAGTGAATTGAACCATTGACTATTCAATTAACCATCCAATACATAACCCATGACACCATAAGGGCTCCTAAAGTGAGTACCCTGAGCTTAAATAATTGGGCCACCAGATATCTTCTGAGTCTAAAATCTTTGTTTATTTGTTAATAAATTTCCTTTGATGATATTATTTCATGCCTATACATTATCTGATATAAAATTCTACTTTTTATCCAACTGTACAATTCACTGGTTTATATGAAGTAAAAAATTGATAAATGCAATATCTGAACATAATACAATGATTCTGGCTAAATCACAAGGAATGAGACTGTCTGAGGAGTCCTCAGTCAAATTTTTCGAGGCAACCTGGAGAAACAGTGAGAGCTGCCCGGCGTCCTAATGTCTGGATAGGAGAAGTGTAAACTAGAATCAGGTCTATCTGTGAAGGAGACTCCTCCCAGCTTAGACTTTCTCAGATGCTGAGTGTGGTTGAGTTCTCAAAGAGAACCTCTTACAAGCTGCTGATGCTAAGGATGTGTAGGCCAAGAGTGCTGGGTCTGTAAACACACGATACACAAGATACACATGCCACATTTTCTTCCATCAATTTTCATTATATTACCGATTCCCTACGGCTTTGTACATGACAGTGGTGCTCTCATCTTTTATTTCACATAGAAGGATGGTTAATAACTATTCAAAGGTGAGAGGCTTGAGACTATAGTAAACTATGCTAATGTGTCTTCCTATTTTTTTTAGTACTTTTTAAATTATTATTAAATTTTATTAGTTTTAGTGAACATTTACAGGGATTTGAGGTTTTCATTCCTTCATTGCTGCACCATTCTCTCTACCCT
>NW_006399780.1:2368829-2373768 GCF_000299155.1 Elephantulus edwardii | reverse complement strand
TTCATAGATACTTTTTACTATGTTGAAGAAATTCCCCTCTAATCCTATTTTGTTGAGTGCTTTAATCATGAAAGGGTGTTGGATTTTATCAAAGGCTTTTCCTGCATCAATTGATAGGACCATATGGTTCTTGTTCTTTGCCTTGTTGATGTGATGAATCACATTAATTGTGATTCATCATATATTTGTTATTATTAGCTGCTGTCCAGTTACCCCTAACTCATGGAGACCCCAAGCACAATTTACTTCATGTTGCCTGGTCCTTTCTGCACCAATGATTGGTGTGGACAAAACACTTTAATCCATAGGGTTTTCATACATTGATGTTAAGAAGTAGATTGTGAGACCTTTTACTTTCCCCCCAACTTGTGTTAAATTGGAAGCTCTGCTGAAACCTTTCTAGATATCATAATAATAATGTACAATCCTCCATTAGTAGATGGGTGATGTTTGCATACAAAGCATTCTGGCCAGGACTGGAATCAAAGTCTTCCCCCTGGAAGATGAGAATTCTACAACTGACTAAACTTAAACCTACTACAATGTTTTTTAAATAAAAACATCACTTAAAAGAAGATCTGGTAATTCTACATTTGTATGCTAACCAAAGGTCAGCAGTCTGAACTCCTTAGCTGCTCTAAAGGAGAAAGACAAAGAGTATACTAGAAAGATTTACAACTTTGAAACCTGATTGAGGGTAACATGGGTCAGAAGTGAATTGATAGTAGTGAGTTTGGGTTTTTTTAAATATAAAGACAAAATTTCCCTAGGTGGTACAAGAAGCTATTGTCTGAATAGAGCAAAGGAACACTTTGTTTAAAGTTTAAAAGGCAAAAAAATTGTGTGTCAGGTCTATCTCTTTTCTACATGCTATTCAATCTGAAATCCAAACATATCATTCGAGAAGCTGGACTTTATGAAGAAGCGTGTGACATCAGGATTAGAAGAAGATTCATCTACTACTTGTGTTATGCAGATGAAAGCAAGGAGGACTTAATGCACTTGCTGCAGTAGATCAAAGACTACAACCTCCAATATGGATTACATTACAACATCAAGCATAGCAGTCTTCATTGCTAGGCTGGTAGACAACATTACAATGTTGTTATGTCCTATCGAGTCACTTGCAATTCATAGTGATCCTATGTACTATAACTTTGAAACATGCTCTATCCTGTGCCAACCTTATTGTCCCTGACTACTTTCCCTCATTAACTCAGCCAATGAATCAATCTATCTCACCAAGGATCTTCTTTTCTTGCACTGTCCCTCCACCCTTCCAAGAATTATGTTCCTCTCCAAGGACTGACCATTCATTGCAACATACTCAAAGTATATCAGAAGGAGCCTTAAAATATTTGTCTCCAAGGAGCAGTCTGGTTTCACCCTCTCAAGGACAAACCTGTTTGTTCTGGCAGTCCATGGTATATTCAATACTCTTCTTGAGCACCACAGTTCAAAGATATAAATTATCTTTCTAGTAATTTTCCAGCTTTCTTACACATAGCAAGTAATTGTGAAGACTATGATCTGGATCAGGCTCTCCTTAGTCTCCAGACTGATGACATTGCTCTCCAGTATTCTGGGGATGTCTCTGACAGCAGACTTTCCCAAAGCTATTAGTCTTTTTATTTCCTGGCTACTGGTAGCAAGAGTGTTGATTGTGGATCCAAGCAACCTAAAACTGTTAAGAATCTTAATCTCTTCACCATCTATCATAATGCTGTTAATTGGCATGGTGGTAAGAATATTTCTTTTCTTGATGTTGAGCTTCAATCCATATTGAAGACTGTAGTCTTTGATCTTCTGCAGCAGGCGCTTCAGGTCCTCCCCAGTTTCAGCAAGCAGGGTTGTGTCATCTGCATAACGCAGATTGTTGATGAGTCTTCCTCCAATCCTGATGCCACATTTGTTCTCATAGAGTATAACATCCTGTATAGTCTGTTTTGCATATAGATTGAAAAGATGTAGAGATGGGACACATTTGTGACATACACCCTTCCCAATTTTGAACCATGCAATGTCTCCTCGCTCTGTTCTGATGACTACCTCCTGGTCCAAGTACAGGTTTTGTATAAGCATGATCAAGTCTTCTGGGATTCCCATTCTTCTCAGAATTAGCCACAGTTTGTTGTGATCCACACAGTAAAATGCCTTTGCATAGTCAATGAAACACAGTTAAACATTCCTCTGGTACTGTCTGCTTTCAGCCATGATTCATTTAACATTAGCTATTATATCCCTGGGACCACGGCCTCTTCTAAACCCAACCTACACATTTGGAAGTTCTCTGTTGATGTGCTGTTCCAGTCGTTTTTGGATAATCTCCAGCAGAATCTTGCTTGAGTGTTATATTAATGATATTGTTTGATAATTTCTGCACTCTGTTGAGTCACCTTCTTTGGAATGGGAACAAATACAGGTTTCTTCAAGTCAGTTAGCGAGGTGGTTTTCCTCCAGATTTCTTGGCACAACTTGGTGAGTACGTACAAAACAGCATCTGCTTGTTGAAATATATCACAGTTATGTTATCAATTCCTGGGGTCTTGTTTTTTGCCAATCCTTTCAAAGCAGCTTGTACTTCTTCCTTCATAACCTCAGGCTCATGCTTATATGTTGTCTCATGAAATTCTTCTGTTTCAGCCAATTCCTTTTGGTACAGTGACTCTGTATACTCCTTCCATCTTCTTTTAATACTTCCTGGATCATTTAATATTCTACCAAAGTATCCTTAAGTATTGCAGCTTGAGGCTTGAATTTGTTCTTTGGTTTCTTCAGCTTAAGAAATGCTTAGTTTGGCCGTTTTGATTTTCTGACTCCAGCTCTTTGCATATGTCATTGTAATACATTGCTTACCCATGTTGACCTTTGAAATCTTCTGTTCAGCTCCTTAATGTCTTGATTTTTTCCTTATTCTTTGACTTCTTGGTGCTCTAGTTCAACATTCATAGTGTTTTCTGATATCCATCCTGGTCTTTTCTTCCTCTTCTGTATTTTTAATGACCTTTTGCATTCTGCATGGGTAATATTCCTGTTATCCTCCCAAAACTCATTTGGTCTTCACTCACTGGTGTCCAAGGCCTCAAACCTGTTCCTTAGATGGTTTTGAAATTCAAGTGGGATAGACTCAAGGTCAAATTTTGGTTCCTGTCAATTTAATTTTCTTTAACTTCAGCTTGAACTTGCATATGAGTAATCGGTGGTCTGTTCTGGAATCAGCACCTGGCCTAGTTTTTACAGCTCAAGTTGAGCTTCTCTCACAATTCTTTCCACAGATGTGATTAATTTGATTCCTGTGCACACCATCAGGTGAAATCCATGTGTATAGAGCATTTGTGTTTCTTATAAAAAGTATTTGCAATGAATAAATCATAGAGTGTACAGAATTCTATCATTCTTTTTCCGGCTTCATTTTTGTCACCCACATTATGATAGATGGAGAAAATACTGAAATTGTATTCAACAATTTCATCTTATTTGGATCCACAGTCACTACCCTTGGTACCAGGAGTCAAGAAATCTAAAGACATGTTTCATTAGAAAAGTTTGTTGTCTAGGCCCTCTTCAAAGTGATAAGGAACACCAGTGTCAGTTTAAAGACTAAAGTGCACTTGATTTAGGAGATGGTCTTTTCAATAACTTATTATGCATCTGAGAGCTGGACAATGAATAAGGATAATAGAAGAAGAAGAATTGATGCTTTTGAGTTGTGGTGTTAAAGAACTGAATATCCCATGTATGATACATTTTTTATAAAGTGCAATTAGAATTCTTCTTAGAGGCAAAGATGGTGAAGCTTCTTCATGTCACGTACTTTTGGCATGTGAAGAGGGACCACTCCTTGGAGAGGAACATCATGCTTGTGGAAGTGGAGGGTCAGTGAAAGACAGGAATAGCCTCAATGAGATGAGCTGACATAGTGACTAGAGCAATGAGCTTAATTATGTCAGAAAAAATGAGGATGGCACAGTAGATAGGGCAGAGTTTAGAGGCATTGTTCATTGGATCACTATGACTTGTTCTCAACTCAATAATACCTAAAAACAAGCTTAGTCATAGTGATGATGAGATCTATAAGTAGATACTAGTTTATATTAGCAGAATGTGTCAGACAAGCTTTCTTAGACTACAGCTCTTGTGATCAGAAAGCCAATGTATATGGCTTATTGCTATCTTTTTCTAAATGCATTCACTTTTGTTTCTAATCTTGCTGATTCTAGTTTCTCACATAGGAAACTAAAACAGTGGGATAGTGCATTATATGTGGGGCTGATAACTGAAATGTCAGTAGTTCTAGACATCAGCTATTCTGCAGGAGCAAGATGAGTTTCTATAAGGATTTACAGCCTCAGAAATTAGATGGAGAACTGCCATGTTTCAGAAGGAACTAAATGGCAGTGGGTTTGGTTTTATTTTTGTCTTGTAAATTCACCAAAGGAAAATACAAGTTAAATGGATGAAGGAGGTAGAGTACAGTGAAAAAGAGGTTGCCTTGGGAAATAATGTGCCAGGGTGTGAGGGTATGAACTCAAGAAGTTTCAAATAGAAATTGAGGATTGGAGGAAAAGTCTAGAGAGATCACTAGCAGGCAGATTGTGAAGGATCTGTAGGTTGTGCTAATGATTTTCTTTAGAAGGCAGTGAAAAAACAGTGAAAAGTTTCAAGCACAGGACATGATAAAACTGGTCATTTGGAAAAGATACTTTAATAGAATGTTCATTGGAACGACATGGGACCATGGACAGGTAACCTGTTAGAAGCCTGATGGGCAAAATATAGACAAAATACGCTATGAACTGAACTGAGAAGCCTGATTGATGGGGAATGGTAGGTTTAGCCTGAACACTACTTTGTTGTTGTTGTTGTTGTTATGTGCTGTCGAGTCGCCTGCGACTCATAGCGACCCTATGTACAACAGCCCTAAACTCTGCTCTGTCCT
>NW_006399780.1:2362205-2368329 GCF_000299155.1 Elephantulus edwardii | reverse complement strand
CCAAGACTGTTGACTATGGAGCCAAGCAAACTAAAGCTGTGTACAATCTCAATCTCTTCACCATCCATCCTGATGCTGCCGATTGGTCCAGTGGCTACTTTAGAGAAACATAATTACCTAATAAGAATACTTAATCTTTAATTTCTTTCTCAACTTTAGAATTAATCCAAGGAACACTATAAAATCTAATCCACATTGCTACAGAGCTAGTCAAAATAAGAAAGTACATCTTGGACTGTTGCTTAAAACATTAGTTGCTCTTTCAATGATTAAGGCTGGCATTTTACAGTTATATACTAGTTTTCTGTAGTCTTTGATTTTCTGCAGCAAGTATTTCAAGTCCTTCTCACTTACAGCAAGCAGGTTGTGCCATCTGCTTAATGCTGACTGTTGATGAATCTTACCTAAATCCTGATCTAAATTCTTCTTCATAGTCCTGCTTCTCAAATGATTTGTTCAGCATATACATTCAATAGGTAGGGGGAAAGGAAACAACCCTGATGCACACCTTTCCTATCTTAACCATTCAGTGTTCCCTTATTACTCTGTTCAAACAACTGTGTCTTGGTCTACGTAGAGGTTTCATATAATTAAGTGTTCTGGGATTCCTATTCTTCTCATTGTGAGCTGTAGTCTTTTATTATTCACACAGTCAAATGTCTTTGCATAGTGAATGAAACAGAAATAAATATTCTTTGGCTAGTCTCTGCTTCCAGCCAGGATCCATCTAATATCAACAATAATATCCCTTGTGTAATAGCCTCTTCCAAATCCAGCTTGAACATCTGTCAGTTCTGTTTTTAGATAATCTTCAGAAATATTTTGCTTGTATGTGACATTAGTGATATTGTCTGAGAATTTCTACATTCTGTTAGATTGCCTTTCTTGTGAATGGGAGCAAAGGAGCTGTTCTTCGAATTTCCTGACATAAACTAGTGAGCATGTCCACAGCTGCCTCTGTTAGTTGAAACTTATCAATTGGTATTGCATCAATTCTTGAGGCTTTATTTCTGCCAGTGCCTTCAGTGCACCTTGAACTTCGACCTTCACTACCATTGACATTTGTTCATTGGTACTTCCTGAAATTGTTCGGTGTCAGTGAACTAGTTTTGATACAGTGATTCTTTGTATCTTTTTTAAAAACTGTGATAATTTCCCCCCTACATGCACACTTTCCTTAATTGGCATTATGTTTCATACAATCATTTTCATACATTATGTTTTATAAAATTAATCACCATTGGACTATGCCCACCATTACACAGTCTTTTCAGGTCTTCCTGAGATCTTTCTCATTTTCTTTATCTTCCCCTTACACTCACCAAATTGTGCAACCCTGTGATTTTGCCCCTACCAATCTTCACTCCTCTGTTCCTACCCCAGCCCCCTCTTGGATCCCCATACATGTTTTACTAGTTATCCTATTATTTTTCCAGTAATAATCTTATGCAGTATTTGTCCTTATGAAACAGAATTAGTTCACTCAGCATAATGCTCTCCAGTCTCTCCCATGATATGAAGTTTTGTTTTTTTTTTTAAAAATTATTACTCCTGAGTGCTGCATAGTATTCCATTATGTGAATATATTACAATTTTTTCAATGCATTTGGTTGTAGTTGTACATTTGGGCTGTCAGAAATAACAACCTCTTCAACAAATGGCACTCGCAAACTTCCACTGCTACCCGCAGAAAGCTGAAACAGGATCCACATTTCACACCATACACAAAAATCAACTCAAGGTGGATCAGAGACCTGGGAGTAAAGCCCCAAACCATAAAGTTCATAAGAGACAAACTAGGAGGGCTAGCCTATGGTATAAAGAGGCAGAAAATACAGCCAGAAATGCATAGTCTGGAAAGGATAAAATTGTTGAATGCAATCTTTTAAGCTTAAACCCTGATACACATAAAAAAATTTTCCAATAGGGACAATACTATCTCAACAAGCCCCAGGAATAAATAGTATACCAATTGATGTATTTCAACTAACAGATGCTGCCTTGAATTTGCTCACCAAGTTGTGCCAAGAAATCTGGAGAACAACCACTTGCCAACTAACTGGAAGAGACCTGTATTTGTTCTTATTCCTAAGAAAGGTGACCCAACAGAGTGTGGACATTATCAAACAATATCATTAATATTACATGCAAGCATGATTTTGCTGGAAATTATCAAAAAATAAAACAACTGGAACAGCACATCAACAGAGTCCAGGCTGGGTTTAGAAGGGTTTGTGGTACTAGGGATATTGTAGCTAATGTTATACAGATCTTAGCTGAAAGAAGGGAATACCAGAGGAATGTCTATCTGTGTTTCATTGATTATGCAAAGGCATTTATTTAACTGAGTGGATCATAACAAACTGTGGCTGACTCGGAGAAGAATGGGAATTTCGGAGCACTTGATTGTGCTAATGTGAAACCTATACTTGGACCAAGAGGCAGTTGTCAGAACACTGCATGGTTCAAAATTGGGAAGGGTGTACACCAGGGATGGATCTTATCTCCATACCTTTTCAACTGATATGAAGAACAGATTATGTGGGAGGCTGAGAGAGCTCTATGAGGACTGGCGGAAGATCCATCAACAATCTGCGTTATGCAGATGACACAACCCTGCTTGCTGAAACTGAGGAGAATCTGAAGTACTTGCTACAGAGGGTCAAGGAATGCAGCCTTCAATGTGGACTAAGGCTCAGTATAAAGAAAATAAAGATTCTCACCACTGGGCCGATTGGCAGCATCAGGATGAATGGTGAAGTGATTGAGATTGTCAACAGCTTTAGTTTGCTTGGCTCCACAGTCTTTTGGCACCAGTAGCCAGGAAATTAAAAGGCATAGTGCCATGGGAAAGTCTGCTGTTGGAGACCTCTCTGGGGTACTGAATAGCAATGGTGTCACTCTGGAGACTAAGGCGCAGCTGATACAGGCCATGGTCTTTGCAATCACTTGCTATGCATCAGAGAGCTGGACTATGACTAGGGATAATAGAAGGAGAATTGATGCCTTTGAGCTGTGTTGCTGGAGAAGAGTATTGAATGTAGCATGGACTGCTAAGAAAACAAGCAGGTTTGCTCCTGGAGAGGTTAACTCAGGCTGCTCCTTGGAGGCAAGGATTCTGACATACTTTGGACATGTAAGTAACAAAGAACAGTATGGGAGTACTCTCAATGTCCCAGTGTCAATACATATTATAACACTACAGTAAGTTAAGAAGTCTGGTACTGATAAAATGATGGATATATTGGCCAATGAAATAGAATTGAGAGCCTTGAGTTAATATTACCCATTTATTTCTGACATAGTTTTTAAATTAATCAAGTAGGAGGGACAACTCTCCCAAACATTCTTTACTAAATTATATTGGGCAACAGAATTTCCACTATGAAAAGAATTATAGACACATTCATCAGCAGCTCTGGAGGCCTTAGTAGATAACTGCTAATTCCAAGGAAGGAAGTTCAAAATCAGCAGCTTCTCTGTGGCAGAAAGGTGAATAATCTCCCACATGATTTATCTCTAAAAGCTTGTCGGAAGGTCAATCACGAGTTAGTTCTGACCCAACAGCAATGAGTGAGTGAATGAGCAAGTAATTAATCAAGCAAAAGCCCCTAGTCCTAAGAAGAAAATCTTAGAACTGATAATAATGATTCCGGTAACAAAAGACTTGACAAGAGAGATTTCATAAAAATTAAAGACATGTGTGCATCAAAGGAATTTGTTATTGAACTGAAGGGATAACCTACAGACTGGGAGACAATACTTTTACCATCCGTAATTGTCAGCTGTCACCAGAATCTAGTGGACACACAGAAAGAAGTGCACACTGAGACCTTAATTAGAACTGTCAACCACTAAAATTGTGAGAAAAATAAATATCTGTTCTTTAAAAAGCACCTACTTTGTTGTCAATTTTTATGAACCCTCAAGAAATCAAGACATTTGGGTTAAAATATTTTGGAGAAAAAAGAATATTTAGAAATTTGGAAAGTTTTATGAGAGGTATTAAAGATTGAGTTGTGTTCCCTCAAAAGACATATTGAAGTTCTAAATCTCATATTTGAGAATGTGAGCTTGTTCAGAAAAATGAGGTCATACTATGATGTTAAGATCTCAATGGAGAGCGATCCTTCGAAAAGAGACTACAAATATAGAGAGAAAAGATATGAGGAAATACCAATAAATACGTGGTGCTACTTACTGTTGTTGTTAGGTGCGACTGAGTTGAGTACAACTCCTAGCAACCCTATCAACAGTGGACCTGAACCCTGTTCTATCCTTCACCAACCCTCCACCCTTCTCAGCATCATGTTGTTCTCTTAGGAAGAGCCCCTCCTAGCAAGCTGTCCAAAGTATGTGAGGTGAAGCCTCATCATCTTTGCCTCCAAAAAGCACAAAAGAAATTGGTTGTGCTACTTACTAGCTTCTGCAATTAGAAAAAAAAAAACAAAACAAAACCCCCAAAATATTCCTCCTAGAGGTGATACAGGCTGAACATGGTCTTGCTAACCCTTTACATTTATCTTCTTATAAGACATTCTGTTTGGGATACCTTGTTATGGTAGACCTAGCACAAAAGGATTGTAGTGTAACTATGTTCTGTGCTACTATCCAAAAAATCTGCAGTTTGAATCCACTAGCTACTTTGAAAGATGGGCAATCTCCTCTTGTAAATATTTGCAGCATCTAAAACCCAGTAAAGGGTCTGTGTCAGTCAAAATTAGTGGCTACCCAAGTATAACACAGAATGAGAGGTAATGTTAAATCTGAGTAATTTAAAACTAGGCCATTTGGGATATTGAGAAGAAAGTAGTTGAAGTTACTCACTTGTAGTGAATAGCAATTTGACAGTAAGAATCAACCAAATGTCTTGTGGCAATTTTGTGTGCTATGAAAATTTGGTGCCACCAAATTGATCCTAACTCATTGTAATGCTATAAGCAAAGCTGGGCCAGAGAGTTTCCAAGACTGTAGTCTTCACAGAAGCAGATTCCCACATCTTTCTCCTGAGGAAGATAAAGTTGGTTTGAATCACCAAACCTTCAGTTAGCAGCTAGGTACTCAACCAGGACAGCACTAGGACTCTGTGTATATGACTGTTGTTCTTGTTAGGTGCTGTCATGTTGAGTATGACTTATAACGACTCTGTGAACATTAGATCTGAAATTTGCCCTATCCTGTGCCATCCTCGTAACCTAGAGCCCATTGCCACAGTCACTGTCAAGCCATCTCATTGGAGGTCTTCCTTTCCTTTCTCTACTTTTATGATGATGATCTCATCAAGGTCTGGCCTCTCCTAATAATATGTCCATAGTATGTGGATGAAGTTTCACCATCCTTCCCTCTAAGGAGAAATGCTTAGAACTGATTCATTGTGATTTTGGCACAGAGTCAGTCTCTAGCTGAGAGAGTAGTACAGACAGAGTACAAGGGAATGACAACTAAACAAGTTTAATTTTGAGAACCTCTGGTTGCCTCCACTAAAATGATAAATTTAAAACAACTCTGGGTGCCAGAGGACATAGATACACACACACACACCCCCCCCCACACACACACACTCATTTCTGTCAAGTTGGAGCTGAATAATAGCCAACCTTCTGGTCGGTTTTCAGAGGTTGAAAATGGCATGGTAAGAGATTACTTATTTTTCTTTCACTGAGTCACTGGTCTTCCTTTGAACCATCTACTTATGAGTTGGCAGCATAACTCGTTACCACTAGGTCACAAGAGCTTCATACACATTCTCTCCCTCTCTCCATCTTTCTCTTTCACACACACACACACACACACACACACACACACACACACACACAGAGGCGCGCTCTATATATACACACATACACACATAAAGTTACAATTATTATAGGTAAAAGAAAGGAAGGAAGAATACCAGGGGTATTCTGTCCTCACACTTACTCCTTCACTCTCTGATTGGGTTAGTAAATAGATTCTAAAAGTTAACTGTTAATTACAGATATCTAATGTGGATCACAACAAGCTGTGGCTGACTCTGAGAAGAATGGGAATCCCAGAACATTTGATCGTGCTAATGAGAAACCACATTCTGTTGGTTCACCTTTTTTTGGGATAGGAACAAATATCGATCTCTTCCAGTCAGTTG
>NW_006399780.1:2357768-2360912 GCF_000299155.1 Elephantulus edwardii | reverse complement strand
CGGTCCTTGGAGAGGGACATCATGCTTGGGAAGGTGGAGGGACAGCGCAGGAGAGGAAGGCCCTCTATGAGGTGGATTGATTCAGTGATTGGGATAATTGGGATGGGAGTGTCGGAGACAGTGTGATTGGCACAGGACAGAGCGGAGTTTAGGGCTGTTGTACATAGGGTTGCTATGAGTCGCAGGCGACTCGACAGCACATAACAACAACAATGAGAAACCTATACTTGGACCAAGAGGCAGTCGTCAGAAAAGAGCAAGGAGAATCTGCATGGTTCATAATTGGGAAGGGGGTTCATCAAGGATGTATTCTGTTTCTATACCTTTTCAATATGTATGCAGAACAGATCATCTGGGATGTATGAGGGGGAATGTGGCATCAAGATTGGTGGAAGATTCATCCACAGCCTGTGTTATGCAGGTAACACAAGCCTGCTTGCTGAAACTGAGGAGGACCTGAAGTGCTTGCTGAAGAAGGTCAAGAAGGACTGCAGCCTTGGACTGAAGCTCAACATCAAGAAAACAAAGATTCTCTCCCCTGGACCAATTGGGAAGGTCATTATAGATAGTGAAGAGATTGAGATAGTTAACAGTTTTAGTTTGCTTGCCTCCACAGTCAACACTCTTGATATCAGCAGCCAGAAAATCAAGAGAAAAATTGTTTGAGAAAGTCAGCTGTCAGGGACCTTTCCAGAGTACTGAACAGTTACAATATCACACTGGAGACTAAGGTGAGCCTAATCCAGGCTATAGTCTTCACAATTATGTGCTATGCATCAGAGAGTTGGACAGTGACTACGAATGATAGAAAGAGAATTGATGCTTTTAAGCTGTGGTGCTGGAGAAGAGTGTTGAATATACCATGGACTGCTAGGAGAACAAACAGGTTTGTCCTGGACAGGGTGAAGCTGGGCGGCTCCTTGGAGTCAAGGATTCTGAAGCTTCATCTGACATACTTTGGGCATGTTGCAAGGACAGACCAGTCCTTGGAGAGGGATATCATGTTTGGGAGAGTGGAGGGATGGCACAGGAGAGGAAGACCCTCGATAGATGGATCAATTCAGTGACTGGGGAAATGCGGGTAGGTATGTCAGAGACAGTGAGGCTGGCACAGCATAGAACAGGGTTTAGGGCTCTTGTACATAGGATCACTGTGAGTCACAAGCAACTCGATGGCACATAAGAACAACAAAAATAACAGTCAAGTATGACTCACAGCACCCATGAACAACAGTTCTGAACTTTGTCCCATCCTGGGTCACTGCCTCTGACATACTTGTGCCCATTGTGGTAGTCACTGTACTAATGTGGTAGTCACTGTACTAATCTGTCTCTTTAAGGGTCTTGCTCTTTTCACTGACCTTCCACATTCCCTGGCATGATGTCATTCCCCAAGGAATACCCTCTTCTAGCAACATGTCCAAGTTATGTGAGAAGGACCTTAACCATTCTTGCCTCTACAGAGAGCTCTGCCTGCACCTTCTCCAACATGGTGTCTCACTCTGATGAGACATCCTTTAAACACATAGCACAAGACTTTAATTCATACTTTAAACTTTTCCCCTCTGATGGCAATGATATATTCTGATACAGCTACAGCTCTTCATCATTTATTCATTTAACATTGAAAGGGAAGGGGCAATAACAAGAACACTAAGTAGGCCCCTCAAAGCCTCTTCTGAATAATAATAACCTTTCTGAGTATGAGAAACAGGAAACTTCTGATTTGACTTAAATGTGAGCTTTGGGCCTGGAAGCTTCCTACTTTTTTTTTAAAGGCCTAGAATTAATAAGCTTATTTGGATGGTAGAGAGATTATATCCACCACAATACAACACAGAACGTGTATTGGGCCCTGAATATTGATGCTATAATAATACCTTTTCTTTTTTAGTCACCTTACCCAGCTAGAAATACAATTCTCCAAGTTTTACCTGCAACAGCATCAAACCCTTCCCTTGTGTCTCTTGTTAAAATGCAGATTCTAGTCAATGGTCTAGGGTGAGACTTGACAGAGTTTGGGCCTCTAATAAGCTCCATGGTGAGGACTGTACTGCTACTGAGACCATTATTAATGGCAAAATCTTACTACGTAAAGGAAAGGTATAAAAATTGGGGAAATCCAGGGGTCTAAGCCTTAGATTTAGGTTAGTTTAAAGATCTTATCCCAAAGAAAATTAAAATGGAATCATACAAGAGCAAGACACGCAAGCAATGCAAAATAGACTCAAGAGTTAGAAATTAATCTATCAAGAAGGTAAATATATTACATAGATTAGAACCAGAGTTGGATTCTCTCCTTGCCAGCCTGGTATCACTGTGTTACAGTCCTGTGCTGCTGCCTAGAAAACTGCTCACCAAACACCTCCTTTCATTAGGATTTTATTCATTAGGTTTTGGATAATTGCCAAATGCAAGGATTACTATGCTTTAATGATAGTGCCCTCATCTCCTACAATTACTAGAAATAAGCAAGGGGTGGGCCATGCCAGGGGATCTCAGAACAATCTTGGACTTTCAGGCCAAGGGTTTTCTTGGCCTTCTGCCATGTGACTATTTTTCCCCCAATGTGGATAAAGATGCGCTTGATTGATTAATTCCTGCTACTGACAACTAAAAGGAACTGAGTAGTTTCATTCTTCAGAAATAGTCTGGAGAGAGAGAGAGAGAGACAGAGAGAGAGAATGAAAATGAGAATGAATATGAATGAATTATCAGCTGGAGTTAGAAAACCAAAATGGAAAATCTCATTCAGCATTTCTCAAACAGAAAGAATTTATGAAGAAATCCAATCTTAAATTGCAACAGTGAAGGATTTTATAGACTAAAATATTAATAATGTAATAAACATCCAAAGAACATGGTAAGAATATACAGTCACTGTGTCAAAAAGAATTAGTTGATGTTCAACCATTTTAAGAGGTAGCATATGATTAAAAATCAAGAAATCAGGTTTTGAAGGAAGAAGCCCAAATTTTATTCAAGGGATGTTACATTGTTGTTATGTGCTGTCGAGTCGTTTGCGACTCATAGGGACCCTCTGT
This sequence comes from Elephantulus edwardii, assembly GCF_000299155.1. NCBI lineage: Eukaryota > Metazoa > Chordata > Mammalia > Macroscelidea > Macroscelididae > Elephantulus > Elephantulus edwardii. The sequence goes on along the minus strand of NW_006399780.1, from coordinate 2,357,868 downwards.
ACAACAGCCCTAAAACTTGCTCTATCCTGTGCCAAGCTCATTGCCTCTGACACACCCATCCCGATTATCCCAGTCACTGAATCAATCCACCTCATAGAGG
>NW_006399780.1:2348025-2355328 GCF_000299155.1 Elephantulus edwardii | reverse complement strand
TGACTCGAAATGCCCCATGCCAGTCCATCTCATCTCTCCAATGCCTAGTATGTCAATATTTATGCATTCCATTTCTTTCTTAAAAATTTCTAATTTTCCTACATTCATGGTTCTCACATTCCATGTTCCAATTACTAGTGTCTGCTTACAACTGTTTCTCTTCCTTTGTATTTCCATGCTTGACAGTTCTACCTAGGTTTCCCTTTCTGTTTGTCTACGCGTGAAGGCGTAGGCAAAAAATAATGCTCTACATATTGATGGAATACTATTTGAGATGTACTAACAAACCTATGTAACACTGAAAGCGTTTACTTGTCTCTGTCAAGATATTTGGAAATGTTAACTGACTGACTGACTAGATAAGAGCCATGTAAGCATTCATGATAAAGAAAGACAATTTAACAGAATGCAAAACTTAATGAACTATATATCACATTGAACATTATTACATGCAAGTAAAGTTCTGCTGGAGATATTTAATAAATGGCTATAGAAGTATATTGACAGGGAACTTTCAGAAATTCAAGTCCAATTTAGGAGAGGAAGTAGAAAACGGGACAGAGAGAGGCTTAGTGTTCAGCCTCTGTTATCAGGGCATGTCTTGCACTCAAGGATTTAAATTAGGCATAAGTTGCAAGATCACACGACAGTCCTCTCATTTCCAACAACAAAAACCAAAAAGATTTGTTGCCCATCAGAATTCTGTTTTCAGGGAGTTTCTTCTGTTTCAATCAGTTGTAAAAGCTCACAGAGAATATCTGAGACATGAGAAAGAGCAACTTTTACGTGCTGTATACATACATAGCAGCTAGTCACTGAATGCGTACCAACTGATGATATGAGAGAGATTTGGTCTTAGAATTTTTAAAATTTACAACTAGTATTTTCTAATCCAAATTACATCCCCCTCCCCATAAATCCCAGGGATGGTATAGTCTGGCTTTCTAGGAATAATGTATCAAATCCCTTCCCATCGATCTTCTTTCCATGTCTCCCTGTAACTTCATTTCCCCAACTCCTTGACAGTCAGTTGTAGTCTTGAGTCTGAGTTCTAACTATTGGGATCCTGGGACTGCATGGAGTAGGTGGTCCCCAACAAATAAATCATTATAAAATAAAGGGAACACTATTATTTTAAGCTATTGAGATGTTTGTTTATCCTTTATAATGGAGCTCTGGTGGCCATTTATTGGGTAAAGAGTTGCACTGCCAACCTCAAGGTATGTGGTTCAAATCTACTAGCTGCTTTAGGCAATCTCCTCTTAAACAATTTACAACATCTGAAAACCAGCTGGAGGGTTAGCTATGAGTTACTTCCAGATCAACAGCAATGAGTTTTAACCACAAACAAGAAAGGATGGTGTATTTTTTTAAAAAAAGAAGAAGAGGTAAAAAAAAAAGACAGTGACTTTAATATCAGAAAAATCTAACTCTGCCTCTGTCACGTCAGTTCACTGACCCAGAACTGGGAAGCTATAGTAGAACTGAAAACAGACTGAAGGTAGCAAAGCTTTTGCTTGAAACCATACTCACTACAAGAGACCCTCTCTGAAAATACAAAAATGAGTGCAGTGGTCTCAGCATTTGTGACATGTTATGATGGGCTGATAAAGAAATCAGCTTTAAAAGCAGGGTGGCTTCTTGGAGACCAGCAAAATCGTGTTTTCAAGATAGGATCAGATTTCAAATGGAACTAATGCCCATAAAAGAGGGGACACCTCCAACAGATTAATAGCTGTGCGCTGCTGACCCATAATACATTTTGCTTCTTGAGCATTTTCCACTGTATTCAACAATACAATCCTGCTCCCTTGGTCTGCATAAGTGCAAAGGATATTTAACAGCAGGATATTCAAACTGCTCCTACAAGCAAACTGATGTGGCATCACTGTGAGTTGGGTTAGCAGAAAAAAGGCACTAAAAATACTCACAGAAGAAGGTTAACGATGGCAACATGGCTCCTGACTGCTGGGGAGCAACAGTGGCAGGCCAATTAGCCTGGGGGTTTGCAATTGGAGGTGGGGCAAAGGGAAAGACAGTGCTGTGAACAATGACAGAACCCGCTGAGAAGTGCCAATCTGGGGGTGGGTTCCATGGGCTCTTGGCAGGTAAAGAGTGATGGTCATGCCCTGAATTTTACATTTTATATCTATCTATATCTATCTATCTATCTATCTATCTATCTATCTATCTATCTATCTATCTATCGCTCGCATCATTTCTGAATGCTGCAGAAAATACAGCACTAGCAAAATTCAGGGGAAATGTTGACAGAAACATTAAGAGATATGGCTTGAAAATGCCTGTGGTAAATAAATGACTGCTGTGTAAGAGTCTCTACTGTTTAAACCAAGACCATGCTTTCTGACTACTGATACTTTTTCCTTGTTTCCAACTTTTCATTCCAGTCACTGAATATTATTAATGCATCTTGATTTGCATATTCAATCAATTTCTGACTGCAAAAGTTGGTAGAAATTTATTTCCTTCTCTTGGGTCTGTTTGTTGGTACACATATTTGAATGATAGTGGTATTCACTGGACTTCCTTGTACACGTATGGACATTATCCTGTCACTCACAACACTGTATTTCAAGATAAATCTTGAAATAATTTTTTTTTAAAAAGGTTTTTTTGAAATGACTTTAAAAATTTTATTTTATTAATTTTAATTAACATTTATAGAGATTTTGAATTTTTGTTCATTCATTGTTACACTTTTTGCTTTACCCCTCCCCCCCCCCCCCCCCGCCCTGCTCAGTTCACTCCTCTCTTTGAAAAGCAAAAGATAAACGTCTTCTTTGTTGTGCAATCTCCCTGACCCCGGCCCTCCCTCCCCGACCCCAATGCACTCTGTTATGCAACCTTAATTCTGGATTCTTGTTGTAATCATAACATACTATCATATATCACTTTTAAACTGTTCTCTCCCTCATCTGTTTTAATTCAATATACATAACCTATCTAGTTTTTCTCAGGATATGACTTTTTTAAACTATGAAAGCAAATCCATCTTTTTCTTACCTTTTCATCTCCGATATAGTAGATCATATGATCGTCTGATTCAAAGCATCCTATGCCAGTCCATCTCATTTCACCAATACTTAGTATGCCAATATTTATGTCTTTCATTTCTTTCTTAACAATGTCCAATTTTCCTACATTCATGCTTCTCATTTTCCACATTCCAATCACTATCACTAGTGTCTGCTTGAAATTGTTCCTCCTTTGTGTTTCCAAATTCAGCCTCAGTTGCCATATCTGCTAGTCTACTCTAAGTGTGTTGGATTCTGAGAACACTTGATTGTGCTTTTGTGAAACCTATACTTGGACTAGGAGGCAGTTGTCAGAACAGAGCAAGGAAACACTGCATGGTTCAAATTTGAGAAGGGTGCATTCCTGAGACATGTCCTATCTCCATACCTTTTCAACCTATATGCAAAACAGATTATTCTGGAGGCTGGGCTGTATGAGGAGAAGTGTGGCATCAGGATTGGAGGAAGATTCATCAGCAACCAGTGTTATGCAGATGACAAAACCCTGCTTGCTGAAACTGAGGAGGACCTGAAGCACTTGATGAAGAAGCTAAAAGACTGCAGCCTTCCATAAGGATTGAAGCTCGACATCAAGAAAACAAAGACTCTCACCACTGGGCCAATTGGCAGCATTATGATAGAGCATCTGCAATTACTTGCTATGCATCAGAAAGCTGGACAATGACTAGTGATAGAAAGAGAATTAATCCTTTGAGTTGTGTGACACTGGAAAAGAGTACTGAATATACCATGGACTGCTAGGAAAACAAACAGGTTTGCCCTAGAGAGGATGAAACCAAGTTGCTCTTTGATGGCAAAGCTTCTGAAGCTGCTTGTGATGTACTCCGGGAATGTTGCAAGGAGGGGCCAGTCTTTGGAGAGGGACATCATGTTTGGGAGAGTGAAGGAACAGCACAAAAGAAGATCTTACATGAGATGGATTTACTCAGTGACTAGGGATGGGTGTGTTGGAGAGGATGAAGTGGCACAGGATAGAGCAGGGTGCAGACCTGTTGTACAGAGGGTTGCTATAAGTCACAAGTGACTCAATTGCACTTAACAACTGTTTAAACCAATAGCTATTTCGAGAGACCATTTTAAATGCTACATAGTTTCTTACTGTATTTTATCATGAAATTTCATTTTCTTAGAGTCATCTTAATTCTTTAGAAAGAAAATTGTTTCAAACCGGCTTCTTTTTATTTCAAACTTTAATCAGGAGATTATGAAGAAAGGCACTGGGAAGAATTTGCTACTACATGCTTGATCTTGGAAGAAGCATTGCTTTTTCATCACTGGCCACAACTCAGGATACCCACTACTGATAAAATAAGCATTCCTGTTCACCACACTCAAAGTCTGAGAGCCCTTTTCAACTCTTGCTCCATTCCTCCAAGTTAATATAATTTCCCTTCAAATTCCACCAAATCTTCCTCTTCCCATAATATTTTGTTATTATGTGTCATTTAGTCAGAACCTATTCATAGCTGATTCTTCATTGGGTTTTCAGAGGCTTTATGCTGAGACTGCCCATTTTTCCCCCCCAGCGTGTCTGATGGATTTGAACTCTCTACCTTTGGATTGGCAGCACAACTCCTACCACTAGGCCATCTGATCCCTCTTTTTTAATCTAGAATATTCTTTTTTTCCTCTTAATTTTATTCACACTATATTTTGCCTCTCTAAACTATTATCAAGCTGATTTTTATAATCCAACCAATTTATACGTCTCTTTTCTAAGACAGAACATATTGTGTTGAAGTTTGGACTCCAATATTTGATCAATGTCCCACATATATTCACTTGGTTATATTAACAAGTCTATAAGGTGTATAGGGAGCACTGGTGGCCGAGTGGCAAAAAGCTGTGTTGCAATTCTGAAGACATGCAGTTAAGTCCTCCCGCTGCTTTGTGGGAGAAGGATGGGCTATCTCCTCCCGTGTGATTAACTGCCTCTCAAAACCCACCGGAGGGTCAGCTGTGGTGGGTTGGTTCCAACTTGATGGTACACAACAACAAGTCTGCAGAAAACACAAGGCTAAGGGAGAGAGTGAATGAGACTAGTGTCAGAATGGAGGTTACTAATTGAAAAACATACTAAATGTATTTATTGTTTATTATTATATCCCTAAGAGTAAAGAAAACACAGAAATCTGTGGTGGTAAGAAGCTACACTTTAATCTCACAGGCATGAAGCTTGAACTTACCAGCTACTCTGAAGGAGAAGGATGGACAATCTTCCTTGACATTTTCTGCCTCTGAAAACCCACTGGAGGGTCAGATATGAGTAGGTTCTCTCAATAGCACAGAACAACAAGAGTAAAGGAATATAATTTATATAAAAGTTGGTTGTTGTTGCCTGCCCTAGATTCAGAACCAACCCACAGCTAACCCTCTGGTGGGTTTTCAATGGCAGTTAATCACTTGGGAGGAGATTGCTCATCCTCCCGACTTTCAGCTGGTGACCTCAAACTACTTGCCTTTGGGATTTTAGCACAGCTTTTTGCATTAGGCCACAAGAGCTCCCAAAAGTTGGTTAGCAACATTTATATCAAGCAAAAATTTTTGCTCAAAGAATGCAAGTTAATGTCTCCTTAAGAGATTTCTTGCAGATTATTTCATGAACCAGTCTTTAACCTGCTTCTATTTACTGTTATATTTGCAATTTAGGGAGCTCTGGTGAAGTAGCAGCTAAAGAGTTGAGCTGCCAACTGAAAGGCAGGTGGTTCAAATCTCCATGGAAGACAAAAGGGTTATCTCCTCCCCTACAATTTAAAGCCTCTGAAACCCACCTGGAGGGTCAGCTATAAGTTAGTTCCAATTTGATGGTGTTGAGTATTAACAAGTTTTACATAGCAAGTGAATGAGTCAGAGAACTAATATAAATATGATTGATGACAAAAGCCAAGACTCAAGTTGTCATATTTGGTATGAACTCTGAATCAAAATGTATGATATACTGAAGTCAACTTGTACCAACTTGCAGGAGCTGTGTATATCTCTTCCCGACACTGCATATAGTGATAGTATATTGATGACCATAATAGATATATTTACACCCTGGAAATTGACACACTATAATCAGGGGTATTGTTTCTTTTATTCTGGAGAGTCAGGCTTATTTGTGTGTTTGTTTAAATGAAGGTGTGTGTATGTGTCTGTTCATGAGTCTGTAAAAAAGATTTATTGCTTTACAATTTGATAGTAAATTCTTTTAATTTCAAATGGAATGCCTTAATAATTTCCCTAATTATTTTTATCTCCAGATTACAAACCTTACAATTCTATTTGAAGTCTATCAAATAATATAGCAATCATTTTTGAAAATTTGGTGGGAATTATTTGATTTAATTTGCAAACATAGTTTATAAAACACAGTCCTCTTTTTCAAGTCCTCTTTAAAGTTTTGGTCCACTCGGTTTCCTGTTTGTTTGTTTTTTGTGGGGTTTTCTGTCTAGTTTCTTGTTTTGATCTCTCCAATGATCTGAAATGATAAACATCTTCCCAAGTACATGAAGATGAGTATAGGGAAAATCACAGAGTTGCACAATTTGGTGGGTGGAGGAAAGGGGTGAAAGAAACGAAAGGGATCTGGTGAGGATGGTGAAGGATCTGAGAGGATGGGGTGATTGTGGGCATGGTCCAATAGTGATTTATAAAACACAGTGTTTGGGAATGATTGTATGAAAAACAATGTCAGTGAAGGAAAGTGTGAAACTTCCCCCTCACTACGTACATGAATGAAACATAGTGTGTATGAATGATTATGTATGTACCAATACAAATATGAAAAGAGAAATAAATAGCTAATTAAGGACACACTTATAAATAGAGTGAAATGTAAATTCTCATAAAATGTTCCAATGTTATGTGGAGAGTCAGTTTTAAGATGTTTTCCTGACTAAAACTCTTTATATCCTTAGTGGAGGTGAATCATTTCATTAGTGCTTGATCACTTAATTTAAAATTTTTACAGGGGGGCATGTGTCACAATTCCTTTGCTATTTGATAAGTGTCTTGCTATCTCACTTGTTCTGGGAGTACGCTGGATTAAGAGAACCTCTGGAACAATGCAATTCTTTTGTTAGATACAAAGAAGACTTGGAATCTTTTCTCTACCCAAGTACGATCTATAATATTTGAAATTCAAATACCATAATTTGTATTTTTTTCTATCAGATAACTTTCTGTTGATTCTCTACAACATTCCAATTTTATATTTAAATTTAGGTTGTTTATTTTTCATTTCAATGAACATCTACAGAGAT
>NW_006399780.1:2328208-2347870 GCF_000299155.1 Elephantulus edwardii | reverse complement strand
CCACTCTACAACCCTCATTGCATACTCCTACGATAAAAATAATGCCCTAAAATATAATACTTTTAGACTATTCTCTCCCCCATAGACTTCAATGCCATTCCACTCTTAAATAGCTATCTGATGTTACAGAGATGTGCAACTTACCGGAGCTTCATTGTTGTGTTGTTATGTGCGGTCAAGTTGACTACAATCCATAGTGACTCTATGAACAGTGACTGGAAACTTTAGAATTGTTCCTTATAAAATATAAACAATGATACTAATCTAAAAGTATTGATGGGAAGATAACAAATTAGTACTTTTATTGATTTGTGTGAATTTCTAGAGCTAAAGCAATTTTGATGGTTCAGTTGTTCAGTACTGGATGACAAATTGAAAAGATTGTCAGTTTGAACATACCAGTGACTGTGTGGGAGAAAGGTTAGACAGCTTATTCCTGAATAGATTTACAATCTTGACAACTCTAGGGGCAGTTCTACTCAGTGCCCTCATAAGAGGTGGCTCAGCAATAATGGAGATATGGGTTCTAGAGCTAAGCAATTAATTTTCCATATAACTCATCAGTTTTTACTATTGTTAGGTTCTGAAAAGACAAGTATTACTCATAACAACCCTATGAACAAGAGGTCTGAACCTTGTCCTATCCTGTGCCATCTTCACAATCTCTGACACACTCAAGCTTATTGGTGCAGTCATTGTGTCAGTCCACCTGGTTTAGGGTATTTATCTCCTTCACTGTCCCTCTACCTTTCCAAGCATGATGTCCCTCTCCAATGATTGTCTTCTCCTGGCAAAATGCCGAAAGTATGTGAGATGAAGTTTTATCATCAGAGTATTGTACAATTCAAGTGTGGTAATATGTACAAAAATGGTGGTGATAGCACACACACGCAAATATAAAAGACTGTTGTTATAAAAGTAGGTTGTTGCAATAAAAATGTTCAGCTTGTGCTATTGCTAGGATGAGGAAAGAAAGGTGCAAATAAAATGAGGATTGATATGAACATTTTTATCTACGACTATAGAGCACATCATTCAGGGAAAATTTGGACACAGTTATCTATATTTGCCAGCCCTATCATGGTACAAGTGAAGAACAAGAAAACATGAAATCATGGTGCAAAAGTTTTCTTTCATGGTTGTGGGCATCTAGTGAGAAGTATTTGAAGGACAATATTTAACTGTTTTTGTCCTCCAATTAAAGTGGTTTTGTTATTAAGTATACCTGAATAGTATTCTCAAGCATGGCTCTTATCTGAAGTAGAACTTCCCCACCCCCTGGGTGGGTCCCTCATGCGTCCTGCTCTGTCTCTGGGTCCAGAATCAGTTCTCTATAGGTCTTTTGGTCATGCCATTTAATGTGACTTTTTTTTTAAATAAAAAAACAACTTGTATTTGAGTACTGGACATATCATTTGCTATTATCATGGTCTTAGACAAGTCACCTAATCACTTGACTCCAATTACTGAACTATTCAAAAAGGACCCTGTCTCAGGTTAGGGTTTCAGACTATTTTTAAATGAATCCCTTCTTTTCTATGCTATCCATGCCCCACCCCCCATAAGACAGAGTGATCATTGGTAAGGAGGTCATGAGTTTCTCTTCATGGTGACTCAAGTGATGGAAAAGTGGCCAATGATTATTGATGATGGCGGCATAACAGCAGTAATGCAGTTAATCACTAAATCAAACACCTGATAAATGTTGAAAAGGCCAACAATGCTGTGTGGTATTAAAGCTGTGGAGCTATGATAGCTTAATGCTAAAGCATAGTGCTGCCAGAGCAAAGGCATGCAGTTCGAATACACCAGCTGCTTCACAGAAGAAAGATGAAAGTCTCCTCCCATGAGACGGTGAGAATGTCATGGAGAGTTATCTCTGAGTCAGTTCTGACGTGATGGCATACAATAACAACAACAGTGTAAACATAGTTCAAGATTAGCTCCTATTATGAAAAGCTCAAGAATCTGACAACTCTAAATTTTTGAAAAGCAGTAAACCAGTTGACATAGGTCTTGGATCATCTATACATTATCTATAAATTTATAGGTCACTAAATGAAATCTATGCACATTTTCCAACACTTTTGTTAAAGGTATTAGTCATCTTTAATGAAAGTGAGGTTTGAACTAGCTTTGGCTCAAGTAGACCATGAAGATGATTTAATGATGGTAGGGATTTCTGGTGGCCAGTAGGTAAGACTCTGGACTGCAATCCCACAGGCATATGGTTCAAATTCACCAACTGCTGTGCAAGAGAAGGATGACCAGCTTCCTCTCACACCATTTACTGCTTCTGAAACCTGCTGGAGAGTCAGTTAGAGTAGGTTCCAACTCCATGGCACCCAACAATGGCAAAAACAGTGATTACCCCAGCTAACCTTTATGACACCCTTATTTTATAAAGCATGGGTCCCAGGGATCCCAGACATGTTTTCCATGCTTCCTGTGTATTTTCTTAATCTTCAAAACACTCCTCTCAGAGCATCTTCTTTTTATCTAAATTACTCTGAACAAAAAGCAAAGATTACAGAGAGAGCAAAGAGTAAGTCAGAAGACTCTTATCTAGATTGTGACACAGCTGGCATCAAATAGGCCTAAGCTTCAGAAACATGTGCCTTCTATAAAGGTGTCCTTTCCTGTTATGCTGCCACTATTTAAAACAAAACAAAACAAAACAAAATAAACAAAACAACCCAACCAAACAACAACAAAACAGATGAAGAAAGATGACTGTTTCTTTAAGAACATATCCCAAAGGAATGAGTGAAGATGCTTGGTAATCTTTCTCTGTCTTGCTTCTCTCTTTAATTTAATTTGCAAGAGCATGCAAAGCCATATTAAATGAGTTTCCCACCAATCCCGAAATATTAGCAGAAGATTTCAGTAGATACAGTAATACTAAAGAGGAAAAAAAAGTCTATGATGAACTAATGCAAACTCCTTACTTACAAGTGTACATGTTCCTTGGTAACTATACCACGGAGGTTCTTCCCTCTCTTATCTTTATGTTCCTACAAATGTGTCTTCCAGAAATCATTCTGTGGTAATACATGGATTTTCTTGTACAAGGCAGAAAGGCAAGGAATTTGTTTCTTGTTTCAATCATGTTGTATTGACATAGGCAGATGCATAAGTTGAGCTTTACCTCAAAAGAGTGCTCATGGATGCGATGGATGTGTTTTAACCCGTGGACTCTACAGAAATATTGCTGTGGCTGTGTCTGCTCGATCTTGAACCATTTATTATAGCCCCAGAGAACCTGATATTAAGCTGCTCTTTGAGTCTTATCCAGGCATAATGTGCTGCTTGGCTGAAAGGCTGGCACTGGGAAGAAGATGCAGAGGGTGTAATCACAGCCATTACGGAGAGCCATCAATGCAGCCAAACCTACACTTTCCACAGTCAGCAGCAGGCAGCTCGATGAAAAGGAACTATTAGAAACCAAACCTAGCCCTGGATGTGTAATAAACGGCAAAGAGAAAACCTATTAGAGAACTGCTTCCACAGAAAAGGGGAAACACTGTCATACTCTAAAGGGAAAAGATTCAGTGTGAGTTTAAAAAGGTCAACTTTTCAGGGCAAACTCAGAGCACCAGTTATTGGAAAGCTGCCACCTCCTGTCACCACTCAAGGCTTCAGACACCTCATTTCACCCCTCGCTAGGTGGGCATTTTGGGGAAGGGAGATACATCCTCTCTTCCATCTGGACATTTTTTCCTCACAAGACTGATCATTGAGTCCACTTTGGGTCACTGAGGAAATGGACTCAGACACTTGAGAAGGACATTTGAGGTTTTGCTTGTTTTTCTTACTCAGGTGGCAGTCAAAGTATTTTTCTCAAAGTATTTTTTGGACATGCTTTACACACAAGGCTGAGAAACGAAGCACTGGGAAATGAACAGCCCCTTCCCTCAGCTCTGGATATTTTTACCTCATGAAAAACAAACGACGACAAAAATAAAACAAAGGCCCTTATAAATTTAGTGTTGATTTTAAAACTTGAAACCCTTAATGTGATATGAGAGAGAACCAGCGTCAGATTGTAAAAGGTGGAAGTTGCAGAAGTCAGTATTTACTACACTTCCTTTTCTTTCAGAACACTGGAGGTTAGAGGCTACTTTATTCATGAGTCTACCCCATGCACACTATCTCAGGTGAGCACCTAGCAGTTTTGATTTTGAGCATGTACTCCCCACCGAGGTACAAAATGGAGCTGAGTAAGAATGGCATCAGTATCCTTTAAAGTAGTGCTGCAAATTGAGATTGACTTTGGAGATGTTGCCTTGTGTTGAAAGGAAAATGTTGTGTTCTCTAATTATCTGTCTGCCATACACTATTTCACATATCACTATTCAGGAAAGCTAAGCATTCCTCAGTGTCAGGCTGACATGGAGGTCAGAAAAGGTGTGTTTTTAAATAAAGAATCAGTGAGGGGTGGAATTAAAACCAAGCCCTAATGGCAGCTCTGGATTTAACCAATTAAGAAAGAAAACCCTATCATAATGATGGCCCACCACTTGGATAGATAAATCAACAGGAAAATAATAGCCCATCCCCTGGTAATATAAACCCTTAACATAATTAGCTGGGACAGAGAAGGGTGGCAGGATAGAACCTGAGTCACTAGGTTGGGATTTTAATGGATCTTATTGTATTTGTGGTATTTACTCACCTAGCAATTGTCCTTGACCCCAAACTGAATTTTACACATGACATTTTCTATTTCAGTTTTCCCTTCTTGTGGAATAGGACATAAGCTTTTAAATGCCCATTTCTGCATTCTGTCTGAGGATGGAATAAAGAAGACTTTTACACTCTGACATTAGTCTATTGAATGTACAATGTTACTTATCACGAATGAAACTGAGTGGTTAAAATGTGGCTCAAGCTTGACTCCGAAGGTTCATCATTAGTTTTCACTGGTCCTGTTTTACTAATAAAGCTTGAGCACGCTCAGGTCCTCAAATGAGGATCCCTGTGTGGCTGCAGTGGCAATTAGAAGTATCCACATAAACTCTGCAACAATGTGATCAAGGTGATAAAACCCACTCAGAGGAAATTGTCCAACCTGAAAGCCTCATCTATCTTAAATTACCTAGTTTTTAGTTTTAAATTTAGTAATCTTGATATGCCCCATTGTGTTTTGCTTTGCAATATACTTGCAATGCTTTTCCCTCCCATTTTTTTACTAGTTTATTTACAAAATTCAAATGCATTGTTTTTACACCAGATCCTTCCCTCTTCCCTCACCCACCCCATCAAATTGCACAATGCCATGATTAATCCCCACCAACCCCATACATATCCTCATCCCTCTGCTTCCACCCCTCCTTGGATCTTCATACTCCTTCTACAATAATGGTTTTCTATAATCTTTGTCCTTGTGGGACTGAGTTACTTCATTTAGCATGGTGCTCTCCAGTCCCTTCCAAGGTAGTTACTAATTTACAAAATCATTGCTCCTACAAGCTGTACAGTATTCCATTTTTTGAATGTACCATAATTTCTCAATCCATTTGTTTGTGTTTGTACATTTGGGCTGTTTCCATATTCTTGTGATGGTGAATAATGCTGCTGTGAACACTGGTGTGCAAGTCTCTGTTTGTGCCTCAGTACTCATTTTTTCAGGGTATATTCCAAGCAGTGGAATAGCTGGGTACATGGAATTTTTATGTTCAGCTTTTTGAGAAAGTGCCAAACTGCCTTGCAGAATGATTGTACCATTTTACAATCACACCAAAAATGTATAAAAGTTCCTGTCTCATCACAACCTCTCCAATATTTATTATTTGTTGTCCTGTTAAATTTTACCACTGTTACTGGAATGAGAAGGTAATGAGTATCGATCACATTATTTCTGACGTGGCTAAATGACATTGGCTAGAAATCTCTATTGTCAAACACTATCTTTGCCCTTAAAGAGCTGATGTTCCCAAGAACCCTATATCTACTTGTACTGTTGTTGTTGTTATGTGCCGTCGAGTCGCCTGCGACTCATAGCGACCCTATGTACAACAGCCCTAAACTCCGCTCTGTCCTGTGCCAATCACACTGTCTCTGACACTCCCATCCCAATTATCCCAGTCACTGAATCAATCCACCTCATAGAGGGCCTTCCTCTCCTGCACCATCCCTCCACCCTCCCAAGCATGATGTCTCTCTCCAAGGACCGGTCTCTCCTCACTACATGTCCAAAGTAAGTTAGAAAGAGCCTCAGAATCCTTGCCTCCAAGGAGCCACCCGGTTTAACCCTCTCCAGGACAAATCTATTTGTTTTCCTAGCAGTCCATGGTATTCTCAGTACTCTTCTCCAGCACCACAGCTCAAAGGCATCAGTTCTCCTTCTATCCTCCTTGGTCATTGTCCAACTCTCTGATGCATAACAGGTGATTGCGAAGACCATGGCCTGTATCAGACGCACCTTAGTCTCCAGAGAGACACCACTGCTCTTCAGCACTTTGGAGAGGTCCCTAACAGCATACTATATTCTCTTAGGTAAGTAAAAACTAACCCAGAGTATAGTGGTGATCTACCACCCAAAACCTATTCCTTTTGCTTGCTCCCCAACTCACTACACTCTTCCTTGTGGCTCATTTAACACACGGAATTATCCTTTGATGTAAGCTCCTTCTTCATCCCAGCCACACATTCTGTCTACAACTAAAGAACAGAAATTCTCAGTAGACTCTTTCACCTCAGGCCAGGCCATCATTTCTAAGTGCACGAAAATTTTCTGATATGTCAGTATTTCATTGCTGTAGATCACCTTCTTCTACATCTGTCCCAGAAATCCTTAATAACAATTTTTCTTTAAAAATGTTCGGTGGCCAAATTTTACTGTGCAGTGATGGGCAAGCTTTTTATAGTTTGGCACTGCTTCCATCTGTAGATTCATCTATTATAATCCCTTATTTTTTAGCTCTGTAATTCTTTCTGGGAGTTAGAAGAACATAGAGTCCTTTACCATCACATATCATAGGGAGCTGAAGGTTTTGTTCTGTGGTAAGCCACCCTAGCCTCATTCTAAGTTTTGCTAGTAGTCCATACATCTCAGGCACCAAAGCTCATTCTTCCATTTGAGCTTGTAATAAAGCTCATATTTTGGCCTCCATCTTAATGTTTTATGAAATGGTTAGAGTGTGAGTGTGGTTTTCTCAGGCTACTACCCTGATGTCCCTTCCTGCTGTCCTTCTCTGTCTCAGCTTATCATAGTTGTTGTTGTGTGCTGTTGAGTCTAAATGCAACTAATTAGGATACGAGTTTGTAATACCAAGGGATGGAATATTATTGTCATGTTGATTTATCTATCCAAGTGGTCAGAACCTGGGTCCAAGGGCACACTTTACTCCTGGCTCTTCTTTCTTTATTGTATTCCTATTCATTATTCTCCTTCTTCTGCCTACTTTTTGTTGTTGTTGTTTTATTGATATTTTAAAGAAAGTTTATGAAGAACTTAATTTCCATTCATAAATTGTTGCACATTTTTCTCCCTGGCCCCCCTCACCTTCAGTTCGCCTTTTTCTTTGGGAAAAGAAAATTTCTCATTTTCTCCCCCATCCTGAGCCACTTTAATATGTACCTCTTATTCTGGACTCTTGTCATGCCAATAATACCTAATCATTTATGATTCCTTTTATAGAATTCTCTCCCTCATATATTTCAATGCCGTGTACATTATCTACCCCCTCTTTTGTTAGATTCCCCCAAATTCCCATGTCAGTCCTGTTTTATAACAGTGACACTATATAGCATTTATCATTTTGTGACTGAGATATTTCACGCAGTATAATGTCCTCCATGGTCACCTATTTTGTTTATTTCATGGGCTCTTTGTTTTTCAGTGCTGTATAATATTCCATTGTGTGAATATACCACAGCTTTTCTATGCATTAGTTTGTTGATGTCCACTTGGGTTGTTTCCAACTCTTTGCTACTGTGAACAAAGCAGAAAAAACATGGGTTTGGATATATCTGCTTGGGTGGCAGTTCTAATTTCTTTAGGGTATATTCCCAGTAGTGGAACTGCTTGGTCAAATGGTATTTCTATTTTCCAACATTTTGAGAAAGTACCATACAGCCTTCCACAGTGGTTGCACCATTTTTCATTTCCACCAGTGAATAAGGGCTCCAGTTTCTCCACAACCAGACCAGCATTTGTTGTTTGCTGTTCTGTTGAATTTTTCTATTCTTGCTAGGGTGAGATGGTATCTTAGAGTTGTTCTTATTTGCATCTCTGTTAGAGCTAGGGATTTTGAACATTTCATCATGTCCCTATGCATATCCAAAAACTTCTCCAACAGGGTCAAAAGGGAAGCCACAGACTGGTAAAAAATATTTGGTAATGACATGTCTGATAAGGGACTTATATCTAGAATTTATAGAAGACTTAAGTGCTACAACAAGATAAATGTAAACAACCCAATTGCAAAATGGGCACAGGATATGAACAAACACTTGACCAAAGAAGACATTCAGATGGCAAACACACACATGAAGATGTGTTCAAATCCCTGTGCCTACTTTTATCTCTATCTATCCCTTTTGAGATAAAAGGCCAGGCCATACTCCAGGGAAATGATGCTGTAATGGGATTAAAGGTATTCTGTCTAACCCTTAAAAAAGTGAGGAGGACTTGAAGTGTTCGTTGTAGAAGATCAAAGATTATAGCTTTCAATACTGATTAAATCTCAATGTCAAGAAAACAAAAATCTTCACCACTGGATAAATAAACATGAGAGATGGAGTAAAGATTGACACGGTCAATGATTTAATCTTAATTTAATTCAAAATTAACACACTTGGTACCAGCAGTCAGTAGATCCATATTGCACTGGGAAAGTCTGTAGTCAGGGACCTCTCCAAATTATTGAGGAATAATGATATCAGTTTGAAGACTAAGGTGCACCTACCTGATTCTTTTCCATTACTTTCCCTGCATCTGAGAGCTGAACAATAAATAAGGATTATAGAAGACAAAATGATGCTTTTGAGTTGAAGCATTGGAGGAGTGCTAAATATTCCATGCACTGTCAAAAGAACAAACAGATATCTCTCGGCAAAAAGTACAGCCAGAATGTTCCTTGGAGGTAAAGATGACAAAGCTCATCTCTCATATTTTGTGTATGCTGTTAGAAGATGCTTTTTCTTGGAGAGAGAAATCATGCCTGGAAAGGTGAAGGATTGGCAAAAAAGAGTAAGACCCTCAATCAGATGTATTGATATAGTGACTGCAGCAATGGACTTGAGTGTATCAGAAACGTTGAGAGTGGCCCAGGATAGAATAGGGTTCAGGCTTGTTCATACTTGACTCGATCACATCTAAAAACAACAACAATAACTATAACTATATATATATCAGCTTTGCTAGTGATGGAAGACAAGGTAAGATGGCAGGTGAGCACAGCTGCAGACAGGTCCTTCCTTTTCCTCACCTAGTCCAGAGGCCCTTGGCATTCCTGCCATGCTCTCCCCAGCTTCTCAGTCCTCTTGCTTTATGCTACTGAGCTCTAAGCATAATTTCTACCATGGTTATTCAAGAATTAAAATTTTGCCTTCTAAGCTTATGTTTTTAAAGAATTTAGCTATTTTTAATAAGCAAAATATGCATATACACTTCATTTATATGAAAAAGTTCTGAATTTGACATAGTTACAACCTCTATTGAAAGGTTATTGACCATATATTCTATGAAATTTAAGCAAGAAATGTAGTTTATCTGTTATCTTCCATTTCTAAGGAATAGCTACCACTTTCTAATTATTATTCTAATTATTTCCTTATTACACTTTCTGATTTTTATATCTTAATTAAACCCCTCAATTAAATTCCCTTCAGGAATTCTAGTAGTGCATTGATCACTCTACATCTAGCAGAAATGTCAATGGTTTGAACCTATCAGTCTATATACAAGAGACAGATATGGTAGTCTGCCTCAATAAAGATTTGTTGTTGATGATTGCCTTCGAGTTGAGCACGACTCATAGTGACCCTATAAACAAAAGCCCTGAAGCCCCTCTGTAACCATGGACATTTATCAAAGTTCATAAAGTTTCCGGAGGCATGCTGTTTAGGAAGTGGATGCCACTCCTGCTTCCAGCCTTGACAACTCTAAGTGACAGTTCTACTATACCATGAGTAGGAATTTGACTTAACAGCAATGTTCTTGTTAGGTGCTGTCCAGTTGAATACAATTCAAAGGACAAGAGATCAGAACCCTGTCTTATCCTTTGCCATCCTCATCATCTCTGACATTCTTGAATCCATTGTTATAGCCACTTTGTCAATCTATCTCAGTGAGGGTCTTCCTCTTTTTTACTAACCTTCTACCTTTCCAAGCACAATGTCCCTATCCAAAGAATAGCCTATCCTAGAAACATGCTCAAGGTATGTAATACCAAGTTTCACCATTCTTGCTTCTAAGGAGTGCTCTGGATATAATTTCTCCAAGGCATTTTTGTTTGCTTTTTTTGGCAGTACACGGGATACTCGGTACTCTTCTCCAACATCATAACTCAAAGGCATTGTTGGTCTGTCACCCTTATGCAATGTTCAGCTCTCAGATGCATTACAGTTGATTGGAAAGACTATGGCTTAAATCAGGCACACCTTCATGTTTAAATTGACATTGTCAATGTGTTGCTCTTTAGGGACTTTGAGGAGGTCCTTGACAGCAGACTTTTCCAATTTTATGTTGCTGTTATTGTTAATCACCGTTGAGTTGAGCATGACTCATAGCGACTCTATGAATAAAAGGCCTGAAACATTTCTATAACTATAGTCATTCATCAAAGTTCATAGAGAGTTACAATATTACACATCTCCAGAGTTCTTGACTGCTAGAATCAAGGGTGTTGATTGTGGATCCAAGCAAGATGAAATCATTGACAATTTCAATCTTTTCTCCATTTCTCATATTGCTAATTGGCCAACTGGTGAGGACTGCTTTTTCCCTTTGATGTTAAGATGTCATCCATATTGAAGGCTGCAATCCTGGATCCTCTGCAACAAGCACCTCCAGTTCCCTTCCAGCAAGCAAAGTTGTGTCATTTGCATAACGCTGGCTGTTGCTAAGACTTCCTGATAAGACTTCCAAATCCAACACCACAATCTTTTTTATAAAGTCCAGCTTCTCTAATGATTTACTTGCCTTATAAAATAGAATAGGTATGGAGAAAGGATACAGTCCTGACTCACATCTTTCTTAATTTAAGTGATTCAGTGTTCCCTTTCTCCAAAAAGCACAACAGCTTCTTGATCTGGGCATAGATTTCACATGAACACAACTGGGTGTCCTGGGATTCCCATTCTTCTCAATGTTAGTTTGTTATGACCTATATAATTAAATTCCTTTGCATAGTCAATAAAACACAGACGCTCAGCTATTATTCTCTGCTTTCAGCCAAGGTCCATCTGAAATTAGCAATCTATCCTTGGTACCATGGCCTTTTCTAAATCCAGCTAGGACTTCTGGTAGTTCTCTATCAGTGTACTGTCCAAACCATTTCTCATGGTCTTTAATACTTTTGCTTGTATGTGATATTAATGATACTGTTTGATAGTAAAATCACCACCCTATTGGCTTTGGAGCCATGAACCCTGAAGTAGAGCTCCAGAAATGAGGAAGACAGTTGATGTGGTGATAGATTTGAGTTTTTGTTGTTGTTTTTATTGATGGTACCAGTAGTCTGCCTTCAGACTCCACTGGTGTTCATTGGCTCCTCTGACAGCTACAGTTGTATTTCTCCTTTTTATCTTTTGTCAAGCTAAACATGCACATTTAATTTTTGGTTCAACTTGTTGCTCCTTTACCCCTGTACTACATTAATGTGACCTTCCATTCTTTACTTCTTCAGACATCATTGACTGACTAACTCAGAAGCTAAATGTTGACATCAGATCATTGCAGACTTACTTCATTTAACTTCCCTGATGTACAGTTTCTGTGTCCTCCTCATTTGTTCTGGCTACACACTTTTCTGTTTCTATCCTTTTACCCTCTAGTTATAGCAATCTCTTACCTCTAAATCCAGCTTCTCTTTCTCAACTACTTCCTCTCTCCAAACTTTTCTTCAATTACTCCATAAAATGCAATCTTAGTCCTTCACTTTCACACACATAGCTCCCCAGCTTGTATTCCCACAGGTACTCTCCCCCTTTTTTTTAAAAAGACCCATTTTATATTAGTTTTCTTACAAAGTTTGTGTACACTGTGTTTCACACATTCACATTATGTTTCATACAATCATTCCCATGCGTTATGTTTTAGAAAATTAATCACCATTGAACTCTGCCCATCTTTCTGGATCCCTATTAGATTATTTCCATGTCCTTTACCTCCCTCTCCCTCTACCCACCAAATTGTATGACCCTATGCTTTCCCCAATGCCCATCCTCACCTTCTGCTCCCACTTTCCCACCTCTGGATCCTCATACACATTTTAAAAGTTATCTTTCTGTTTCTACAATAACTGTCTAATGTAGTATTTGTCCTTGTGAGACTGGGTTCGTTTACTCAGCATAATGGTCTCCAGTCCTTCCCAAGTTACGTAGCAATTGTATTCCATTGTGTGAATGTATCACAATTTCTCAATCCATTTGATTGTGGTTGGACATTTGGGCTGTTTTCATGTTCTTGTAACGGAGAGTAACACTGCTCTGCACATTGGTGTACAAATCTCTGTTTGAGCCTCAGTTCTACATTTCTTGGGGTATATTCCTAGCACTGGAATACCTAGTTTCTATGTTCAGTGTTTTAAGGAAACTCCAAAGTGCCTTCCAGAGTGGTTGTACCATTTTGGAATCTCACCAAGAGTGTGTGAGAGTTCTATTTCTCTGCATCCTCTCCAATATTTATTGCTTGTTGTCCTGTTAAACTTTACCATTGCTACTGGTGTGAGATGGTATCTCATTATTGTTTGGATATGCATATCTTTTATTGCCAGTGATTTTGAGCATTTCTTCATGTGTCAGTTGGCCATCTGAACGTCTTCCTCTGTGAAAAGTCTTTCCATGTCTTTTGCCCATTTTGTAATTGGGCTATAGGTCTTTTTCTTGTGGAGGCCCTGTGGTATTCTGTAAAGTTTTATTATGAGACCATGTCTAAGATGGTATTGCTTAATGTTTTTTTCTTAGTTATTAGGTTTTCTTTTCACCCTGTTGGAAAATGTTTTTGATGCACACAGGGATTTAATCTTAAGAAGGTCCCTTTCCTCAATTTTATCCTTTCCTGGTTGTATATTTCTGGCTGTATTTTTCAGCCTCTTTATACCATGGGTTAGGCCCTTTAAGCTTGGTCCCACTTTGTCTCTTATGATTTTTATGATTTGGGGCTTTACCCCTAGGTCTCTGATCCACCTTGGGTTGATTTATATGTATGGTGAGAGGTGAGGGTCTTGCTTTAGCTTTCTGCAGGTAGAGGTTCAGTTTTGCCAGCATCACTTGTTAAGGTGGTTGTCGATTCCCCATTTGATAAGTTTATTTCCTTGTTAAATATCAGTTGACCAAAGATAAATGAATTAATTTCTGAGTTCTCAATTCTGTTCCACTGGTCTCTGTGTTGTCATAGTACCAGTGCCATGCTGTTTTGGTTATTATTGCTGTATAGTAGGTTTTGAAATCAGCTGGTGCTATGCCTCTCCCTTCATTCTTGTTTTACAGAAGTGTTTTGCTTATTTGAGGTCTCTTTCTTCTCCAAATAAACTTGCCAATTATCTTTTTTTAAAAAAATCATTTTATTATTTTGTGTGTGTGTACCATCAAATAGGACCTGACTGGTACAGGAGATTGCCCCTCCTGCTCCAGCAGCCAATTACCTTTTATCTTTCTCTTTGAAAAATAAATATGGTATCTGTATTGGGATTGCATTAATCAAATAGACTGCTTTTGGCAGGATGATCATTTTTACTATATTGCATCTTGCTATCCATGAAAAGGGATAATTTTTCCACTTCTGTAGGTCTTTTATTGTTTCTAGCAGAAATGTTTGGTAGTTTTCTTTGAAAAGGTCTTTTGTATCTCTAGTTAGGTTTATTCCTAAGTATCTCAATTTGTGGTTGGCTACTGTAAATGGTATTGCTTCCGTATTTACCTTCTCAAAGTGTTTTGTTACTGTAGAGGAATCCTACTGACTTTCGTATATTGATCTTGTATTCTGCTATTCTACTAAATTGTTCTACTAGCTCTAACAGGTTTTTTGTTGAGCCCTTGTGTTTCTGTGTACACTATCATGTTGTTGCTGTTGTTGTTGTTGTTGGTAAGTGCCGTCGAGTCATAGATGACTCATAGTGACCCTACGAACAATTGTATAACTTTCCTCATTTCTCCAGGCTCATAGGGTTTCCGGAGGCAAGCTATTTTGGAAATGGATGCCACCACTGCTTCCAAGCTTGTTTTAATCAGGGAGCGCCACCAAACACTGTCCACCATGGTTAACCATTATCACATTTGACACATCAGAGTCACAGTGTTCAGCATCAAAGCAACCATGAGTTACTTCCGTACCAACTGAATTTAAGAACCAAGGCAAGGTTCAAACTCCACGAGCTTCATCATTCCACATTCCTCCATAATCAAGCATTCTTGTTGGCTCTCACTACCCATAAATGTCCATCTGGAAACATTCTGCTACTTCCCCAATCTCCTCTTATTCTGATGCCACATATTTCTTCATGTAGTCTAACTTCTTGAATGACTTGTTCAGCATATAGGCTGAATACACTTGAGGAAAGGATACAGTGTTAAAACACATTTTCTTTCATCTAATCCATTGTATATCCCCCTGCTCTGTTTGTATAACAGATTCTTGATTTAGGTATAGGTTTCATGTTATTGTTGCTGTTGTTGTCAATTACCATGGAGTTGTGCATGATTCATAGCAACTCCAAGAACAAAAGACCTGAGTCCTTTCTATAACTATCATTTCTCCACGTTCATGGAGTTTACAGAGGGATGTGCTTTAAGAAGTGTATGCCACTCCTGCTTCCCAAGCTGTCTCAAAATTGGGAACTCTACAAAACAATGTCTACCATGGGCAGCCATTATGGCTTTTGAGACTCCAATGGTAAAAGGTTAAACATCACAGCAAACCCAGATTACCTAAGCACAACAAATTGCCAGAAGAGTGCTATATGACTTAGAAGAATATTCCTCCAAAATATATCATCAAAGGATTAAAAGATAATCACTCTGACCTGATTTATTCAAAATAAGGGTCCACATTATCATACCATTTGCAAATAGAGTTTCAACATGTCTTTGCTAATCTGGATTCACAAGCACTCTCTTATCTACATTTCATTCAATCCCATATACTTACCACCTTCAGGAATCCTCAAGCTCAACAATCTCCAAACTCATTTGGCTGTTGTTGTTGCTATGTGCTATCAAATTGCCTGCAACTCATAGTAACCCTATATACAACAGCTCTGAACCCTACCCTGTCCTGAGCCAGCCTCACTGACTCCCACACACCCAGCTCTATTGTCCCAGTAATTGTGCCAATCCATCTCATCCAGGTTCATCTTCTCCTGCACTGTCTCTCCACCTTTCCAAACAAGACATCCTTCTCCTAGGTTTGGTTCCTCCCTTATATCACACTAGTTATAAGGTAATTGATTCTTATATTGAAATGATTTGTAGATTCATAGTTTCCTTTCTGAGCTTTGGTGGCTTCTTTCGTTGTTGTTGTTGTTGTTAGGTTCCATCAAGTAGAGTATGACCCATAGTGACCTTATGAACAACAGATCTGAACTCTGTCCTATTCTGTGAAAGCCTCACAATTTCTGACAAATTTAAGCCCATTGCTGCAGTCACAGTGTCAGTCCACCTGGTGAGGGTCTTCTTCTCCCTCCCTGTCCTCTTCTACCTTTCCAAGCATGACATTATTCCTCAAGGAATAGCTTTATCTTAGTAATGTGCCTAAATTATGTGAGAGGAAGCTTCACCATCCTTAGCTCCAAGAAGCACTCAAGCTGTACCTTCTCTAAGATACATCTGTCTGTTCTTTTGGGAGTTCATGGGATACTGAGTATTCTCCTCCACCACCGCAACTCAAAGGCATAAATTCTTCTGTCATCCTTATTCATTGTCTGCTCTGAGATGCACAGCAAGTCACTGAAAAAAGCCATGGCCTGAAACAGGCACTCTTTAGTCTTCAGCCTCACATCATTTGGAGAGCTTTCTGACTGCAAATTTTCTCAGGGCAATACGTCCCCTGTTCTCTTATCCAGTAGCTTAGTGTGCTGCCAATGCGAAGGTATGCTGTTCCAATCCACTAGCTGCTCTGTGAGAGAAATATGGGCAGTTTCCTCCTGTATGATTAACTGTCTCTGGAAAATGACTGGAGGATCTGTTAGGGGTCTGTTCTGACACAAGAGTAAATAAAAACAACAACAACAACAACAACAGCTTCCTTTCTATGTCTTCCATTAACACTTCAACTCAGGGAACAATTCTTCTTGAAGCTTTTCTATTTTGCATATGTGTTCCATGGTTCTGAAATTATCTTTTCCTAACATATCTACCAGGGTTGGCTCCCATGTGCTCTTCTGCAGCCCTCCTTAACCAAGGGATGTATCTCTGATCAATCACACCATGCCTTTCTTCCCAGTGCAAATCCAGTGACCTTTCTCAGTTCCTCCCTAGAACTCTGTGGGATTATTTTTAGCACTCATCATCCATGTGAGGCTTATGTGTCTCTCTTCCTGTGAAACTGTGAGCTTTAAACAGCAGGAACCATATCACTTTATCCCTTAAAATATGAAGAAATTTATTAAATAAACCAAATAAAACTTGTTGTTCTCAATCCGGTTATAACTCATAATGACTCTATAGAAAATTAAATGTCTAAAAATGAATATTGATATGTAGAAGCTGTTTCCTGCTTCCTTGAGTACTTCATGTTACCATGAAATGCCTATTGATTTATCATGAGTATTAAATGAAGAAAGTATTTCTTTTTATTGAGGTTATTTTTATTGAGATTAAATATATACTTTTGTGAAAACAGTTTGGGAAGCATAGTGAGTTTTAATATATCATTGCTTCATCTATTATTATATCTATTGTTAACAAATAGCTATCAGTCCTTTCACCCATGTACCTCCACCTGATGCTTATACTTGGGTGCTTTTTGTTTGTTTGGTTTTTTTTTTTTGGATGCATGTTCTGGATTTTACTTTTGTTTATATTTTAGGGAGTGTTTATTTGAAGATCATAACAAATTGTGGCTAACCTTGAGGAGAATGGGAATATCAGAACACTTAATTGTATTTATATGAAACTTGGACTAGAAAGCAGTTGTCAGAACAGATCAAGGAAACACTACATGGTTCACAATTAGGAAAGGAGTGCATCAGGGATACATCCTGTCTCCATACCTTTGCAAACTATTTGCAGAATAAATAATTTGGGAGGCTGGACTTTGTGAAGAGAAGTATGGCATCAGGATTGGAAGAAGACTTATCAACATCCTGAGTTATGCAGATGATACAACCTTGCTTGCTGAAACTGAGGAGGACCTAAAGCATTTGCGTCAAGGAATGTAGTCTTCAATACGGATTGAAGCTTAACACCAAGAAAATGAAGATTTTTACCACTGGGCCAACCGTCAGTAACATGATGGATGGAGAAGAGATTGAAGTTTTTAATAATTTTAGCTTGCTCAGCTCCACAACCAACACTCTTGGCACCAACAGTCAGGAAATCAAAAGACAAATTGTACTGGGTAAGTCTGCTGTCAGAGACCTCTCCAAAGTACTAAAGAGCAATGATGTCAGTCTGGAGACTAAGGTGCACCTGATCCAGGCTATCATCTTCACAATTACTTGCTATGCATCAAAGAGATGGACAATGACTAAAGATAAGAGAAGAATTGATGCCTTTGAGTGGTGCTAGAGGAGAGTATTGGATATACATACCAGGGGCCGCCAGTCAGAACAAATGGGTCTGTCTTAGAGAGGGTGAGACCAGGTTTCTCCTTGGAGGCAAGGATTTTGAAGCTCTGTCTTATGTACTTGGAGCATATGGCCAGAAGGGACAAGTCCTTGAAGAAGGATGCCATGCTTGAAAGAGTTGGAGGGACAGCGCAGGAGCAGAAGGTCCTGGATAAGATGGATTGACATGATAACTGGGGCAATGGTATTGGGTGTGTCAGAGGCAGTGAGGCTGGCTCAGAATAGGCCAGGGTTCAGAATTATTTTATGTATATAGGGTTGCTGTGAGTCACAGGTGCCTAGTGACAAGAAGCTGCATTGCAATCTCCAAGGCATGCAGTTAAAAGTTACCAGCTGCTCTGCAAAAGAAGGATGGGCAATCTTCTCCCATGCAATTAATGGCCTCTGAAAACAACACTGGAGGGTTAGCTATGGGTTGCTTCTGACTCTATGGTACACCACCACCACAACAACAACATGAGTTGCAGGTGACTTGATGGCACACAGCAAAAATACCAACAACAACTGGCTTTTGAAAAGTGAGCTATGCTGGAGTAGTTCATATGGAAGTGTGCTAACTCAAAAGTTGTACCTTTCTGGTGATTTGAACCCAACAGCTGCTGTGAGGGAAAAAGATGAGCAATATTCTCCCATTACTTAATAGCCTCTAAAAACCCACTGGAGGGTCTGCTATGAGTCTGTTCCCATTTGATGGCAATGAGGAATATTTGGAGGAGCTCTGGTGATATAGGGAGTTGAACTGTTACTACAAAGGCCCTGGCCTTCTTAGCAGTTTGAATCAACTGTGACTCCAATGAGAGAAAAACAGACTCAGAAACTCAATGGTGAGCCAGCTTTGAGTTGGTTCTCACTTGACAGCAATAATAGAATGAGATGTCATCTTTTGGTGGCAAATTATATAAGCATGCAGTTGGAGGTCGATATAGTTCTTAAAAAGGAAAGGAAATTAGTTCAGTGATGGGGAATCAGAAGGCAAAAGAGAAACACATCCAACAAATAAGTAGACATAAGTTCTAGATTACAAGGGAAGTATGTTTTTGTGTGTGTCATTGTTTTGTTTTATTTAAATGACACTTCTATACTTACCAGAGGGAGCTCTGGTGGTTTAGTGGTAAGGAATTGTAATGCCAATGTAAAGGTACACAATTTGAATACATTAGCTGCCTGAAGAAGATGAGCCATCACCCCCAGTGAGATTTACTGCTGCTTCTGAATTCCCATCTGAGGGTCAATTAAAGGTCAGTTCTGACTTGACTGTGCACAAGAAGTAGGTATACTAAATTTTAAGAAGAGTCACTGAAAAGTGCAAACAGTTAAGTGCTCTTTACCACGAGGGAAAATTTGGTGATTTGAACCAACCTGGTGGTGCTGCTGAAGAAAGGTCTGGTGAACTTCTCCTGAAAGGTCACAACCTTAAAAACTCTGTACAGTGCAGTTCTACTCTGCAGCCCATAAAGTCACCTCAAGTGGCACATGATTGGAAAGTCTGATTCCCTAAAGATTAACAACCTTGGGAATCTTAGGGAGTTGTTCTCCTCTGTGTTATAAACTTACTGGCAGTGGGAAGATAACACTCAGTGAACGGTTTATAAACAAGGATCTGCTAAGGTTTTGTATTGTTATTGTTGTTGTTATGTGCCGTCGAGTCGCCTGCGACTCATAGCGACCCTATGTACAACAGCCCTAAACTCCGCTCTGTCCTGTGCCA
>NW_006399780.1:2316820-2324793 GCF_000299155.1 Elephantulus edwardii | reverse complement strand
CATACATTATTTTTTGTGATGAAGTCATAATTATTATCCTTGTTTTCCATTTGAGGAAACAGGAATAGAGAGGTTAGGTAGATAATCTCTAGAAGTAAAAAAGAACTCACTGAACTCACAGCTGGTACTTTAACCTATTAGTTTACACCGGGGAATGCCAGGACATGGGCTGAGGGGGAACGGGCTGAGGGGAAAATGTCATACATTGGTTTTATAGCCCACATGAGCACTGGGTATCTGAGTGCTGTCTGTATGCATCGCCACCGCCCTCCACACACCACCACCACCCCCAGCCCCCAACCCCGCAAACTAGTTTTTGTCTCCTGTGATTTTCCTGTATCCAGTGAAGTCTAAAAAGAGATTTTGTGTTCCCACCCATGTTGACGACTCGAGAGTCTTATTTCTACTTGTTACGGCTTTCAAATTCCCAATGTGAAGAGGGATAGATTTTGAGGAGAAGCAGATATACATACAGGTAGTGGCTTTCAAAAAGACAACCAGTTCTATACTTTAGCAAATGGACAGTTCTCTGGCTGCTGTGAGGCCTTTAGAAAACAAGTCATTTCAACAAGAAGCACAACTGCGGAGTAATCTGATCCCCATGCTGACGCAGGCTAAAAATAATTTGCCTTGTTAGCACATTCAAAACACTGGCATTAAATTACATAGGACAAACTAAAGACCATGTTGGTGGCTCAGCATGGGGTTTGCTTCTCCTCCCATGCAACTCCATGGGAATTCTTAAACACACTTTCTCCCAGAGAGCGACAGAGGAGGCGGCTCTGGCCCCTCTGGAGTGAGCAACATGTTCTTCTTATTCTAATTACACTGGTAATTAGAGTTCAGGTCTTTGAACCACAACCAACCATGTTCCCCCCCTCCAGAGAATTACACAGGATGAAAATTGAAGTCTACTCTTGGATTGAGGCTTTGCTGTTGTTGTGAAGATCCTTAAAAATAAATCAACATATTTATTTGTTTGCTTGTTTTTCCTCCTGTTCATAAATCACAGGTATCCAAATCACTACTTTTTGCTCTAAACTGAAGCAAAGAGCAAGGTTTCCTTTTCTTTCTTTCTCACTGTGATTTAACAGTTTTCTGGCACACAAGAATGGATGCTTCATTATTTCCACTAATGCTTAGGATCAGAGGAATGAATCATCCAAAAAAATGGAGTAGAACGAGGACATTTGTTGTTGTTGTTGTTGATTTTTTTAAAAGGTCTATTCTTTTGTGTGAATTTGAATAAAGACGTGTCTCTGGCTTAGCAAATTACTGAAGAGCCAATTACTAAACCAGGATATATGGATCTGACTGAGAAGTCTGGCTCTGGGTTATATGTTAAATAAGAATGAATAGCTACTTGAGAAGGTAATTAAATGAGTGGTAACTATAAAGTAGCAAATCTATTAATATCAAATTAATAAAAAGGTCTGAGTAAAAATATCAGACTGATTTACAAAACTATTTCTACAAAATGAATTAAACATTTAATTGTGAGAGTAAACCCGTGATATGTTAGGATGCACTACTATGGAGTTAGAACCAACGGCAGAGCTGATACTACAGACTGAAAATCACATGGGAGGAAACTGTCCATCTTCCTCCCTCTGAGAAGCCGGTGGACTCAAAACTTTTGCTTTTGGGTTGGCAGTGCAACTCCTTACCACTAGACCACCAGAGCTCCCTAAACTTTGATATAGAAACATAAATTATTTCGTATTAAGTGCTGAGACTAAAAGACTATTTCAGACTTTAACAAATGAGGGCAAGGTCCAAGCACAGGAATTAAAGCTCTTGTTGTTCTTGTTGTGTGCTGTTGAGTTGGAACTCACTCATAGCTGACTCTCCAGCAGGTTTTCGGAGGCAGTAAAATCTCATGGGAGGAGATTGCCCATCCTTCTCCCATGGAGCAGCTGGTGGATTTGAACCAGGTGCCTTTGGGATTACAGCTTAGTTTCTCATCACTATGTCACTAGAGGTCCCTTACTATCTTCCTATTGTCACTGTAAGAATATTTTACAGTATCCTATAAATGAAACATTGTTTAGTCACGTGGCATGTGAAAGATTAAAAAGTCACTTCCACTATCCGATGGAGACACAGGCAGACATACTTGCCATGATATTTTAAATGTTTATATCATCTACGAGAATAAAAGTATAACCCAGGCTCATCGAGTCAAAGAGAGAAGAGTCTTGTTACATATTCAGAAAGATCTCTCTATTTGGAAAATACAACAAATGTAATTATAAAATCAGTAGAAGGGCTCAAAAACAAATCTGAGCAGGCTGCAAGCCTATCTTGGACCACCTGCTCATCTACTGCTTTGGGTTTATTTCAAGTATTTTTCGTTTCTTACTTCAAAATGTGCAAAGATCTGTAGACAGAACATAAGAAGAAAAGAACAAAAAAAAAAAAAGAAAAGAACCCACTTGGCATTTCCCAAACTGAAGGAATGGGAAGAAAAATTGTGAGCCATGAGTTGTAATACTTAGAGAAGCTATGGGAAATATATTGAAGGATCTGCGAAGTATCAAAAGGAGATGGAAGAAATACACAAAGTCATGTACCAAAAAGAATTGGTTGACATAGAACCTGTTCAGAAAGTAGTATATTACCAAGAACCAATGACAATAAGGGAGGAAATTCACCCTGTGTTGAAGAAATGGGAAAACAAAACAAAACCCAAATGAGGCACCAAGGATTGATAGAGTATCAATTGAGATATTGCAACAAACATATGCAAACTTCAATGTGGTCACCAGATTGTGCTGAGAAATCTAGAGGACAGCTACTTGGCCAATTGACTGGAAGAAACCCCTATTTATTCCCATTCCCAAGAATGTTGAAATTATAAAACAATATCACAAGCAAGCAAAATCTTGCTCAAGATTACTCAAAAACAACTAAAATGGCACATTGACAGAGAACTGGGTTTAGAAGTCATGGCACTAGGTATATTATTGCTAATGTCAGAAAGATCATGGCTGAAGGTAAGAAGTACCAGAAGTATGTCTATTTGTGTTTTATTGACTAAACAAAAGCATTCGTGTAGATCACAACAAATTGTGGCTAACATTGACAAGAATGGAAATTCCAGAACATTTGTTTGTGCTTATGTGAAATCTATACCTAGACTAGGAAGATATTGCTTGAACAGAGCAAGGGAACACCACATGGTTCAAATTCAAGAATGAAGAATCATAGGGATATATCATTTCTCCACATCTTTTCAATTTATATGCAGTACAGATCATTCAGGAGGCTGGACTTTCTGAATAATGTGGCATTCAGGACAAATAGGTCTGTCTTGGAGAAGATGAAACCAAGTTTCTCCTTGGAGGTAAGGATTTTGAATCTCCATCTCAGATACGTTGGGCGTGTGGCCAGGAGGAAGACTCTGGATGAGATTGATTGACACAGTAACAGGGGCAATGGGATTAGTAGTATTGGAGTCAGTGAGACTGGCTCAGGATAGGGCAGGTTTCAGAGCTATTGTGAATAGGGTCATAATAGCAGGTGACTCAATGGCCCATAACAACAAGAGAGTTTTGAGTGTCTTTTTTAATTGAGGGGACCAATTGTATCTAGGCAATAGCTAGTGAAAGAGTGGATGAAGCAAATAGAAAGTGTATCTACTACAGAGGCCTTGGATCTTTAGCCTTATTTGGCTTAGGAAATAGGATTTTAAAAACCACCTCAAATATATTGCCAGTGACTTGGAACATTTCCAAGTCACATAGGAGGAGATGGCCCATTTTTTTCCTAAGGAGCTGTTGGTGAACTCAAGCCACTAAGAGGTATGGCCTTCAGGTTAGCGGTATAACTCTCAACAGACTACATCACTCATGATTCTTCCTCTTTTCTTTCAGCCTCATTTTTGTGACTTTAGAGTTCTCACTAGAAATAGAGCGAACTGCCTTACTGTGAGCTGAATCATGTCTTGCTTTGGCCAATAGGATGTTAGAGATATGATGTAACAGGAAACGAAATGAACTTGAAAAACACAGACTCGTTTTCTAGTTCTCTTATCTGCCACTGCTCATAAGAAAAACATGTCTTGGATGACCTCTGACAGGGAGAATGATGGCCATGGATTCATCCTACAGATGCGTGGGCAAGTATTTAGGGGGCTTGTTACCCAGCTTTATAGGGCAAATAGCTAACTTACTAGATTAATTCAAATTGGAATTGAAGGCTGTAGAATTATGTGTCATGGCTACATGATACACTCAAGTATTGGAATTGGATATTTGGTCTATGCAGTTTAGGTACCTGATCTGCTCTTGGCACACAAAGCCAGATAAAATAAGCGTAACAATATGAAGCGGAACAGATAGTACGGATCAGTCATTCACCAGTAGTGATGATAAACAGCCCTTCACAACAATTATCTAGTTAAAACACCATTAACAATTAATGACATACATCACAGAACTTATTGAACCCATTAAAGACTAATTTACTGGCTATAAAAATATGGCATTAAGAATTTATGGATCATTACCTTTTATTCTAGAATGAAATATTGCTGACTGAAACTCTTAGAAATTGTTGAAAACAATTACTCATTAAAGCCACATGAAATTAAATGATATGGCTTAGCAGAAAAGAATCCAAGTAAAGTTTGAAAAAAAAATTTTTGAGGAAAAGCACTGACTGCATGATACTGAATGGATAAAGATTATATTTTCAAACAAAATTAAAATCTACAATTAAAGAATTCAAATGAAGTAATTTTAATGTGCAATACAATCTTCTTTGGGGAAAATATATTAGATCACGACTGATAAAAATTCCAATCATGATTAATCACTGCCAGTTATTTTGGAACACTATTAAGGAGAGTATAACAATGTTAAAATTAATTAACTAATTCCTCCAAAGGGTTTTAAAATATAATACGATCTAACTAACAGCTGTTGCAGCCTTCAAAATGATTGTTTCTTTTCTGTCCTGAAACGAAAATTTGTCAGTTGGAAATCAATCTAATTTCATTGCAATTTCCAGTTTATTAGTCTGTAATGAGATCAACTTGATGATGAGACTTGTTTTCCAAGAGACCATATGTACATTGACAAATTCCAGAATATCTGACATATGGAATGTGCATGGAGAATATCTGACATTTTGCATGCAGAGGAATAGTCCTGACTAGCCCAGTGTGGAGATGGCACAGGACACAGCCGTGTTTTGTTTAGTTGTGCATGGAGTCATTCTGAGCCAGGGACTTACTCTGTAGCTACTAACAACAGCAATCATACTAGTGTACACTATAGTGTAAACTCTTCATCAGAGGGACACACACATACTACATCCTAATCTTCTCTACTTCTGGAGTTTGATTCTAGAGTGGCTGGGAGAAATGAACTCAAATTCTTGTCAGAAAAGTATTGATCTCAGAAAAAAAATTCTTCTATCAGTGAAATATAGAATTATAAAACCTTAGACCTCGCAAAGATTATGTTGCAATCTGAGGGGGGTGGGTTTCCAAAGAAACTGAAATCTAGAGAAGTTAAGATAGAAATAGAATTCAAACTTATGTGTTCTGAGTCTCTAACATTAAGTATTGCTATCAGACGGCAATTTAAAAGAGGTATATGAGTTGTAGAGAAATTTAAGCGATCCAAGTTTATACACCCATAGCAGACATAGTACATACTTTTTTAAATGAAAATAAATTGATACCATTTATATTTTCTAGAAACACTGAAAACCACTAAACACTACGGAGTTTTTATACAAATAACTTGGATATTATGTTTTTGTGTGTTTATTGAATAACTGTGCCCTTCCCCAGGAAACATCGGTGGCCTAGTGGGTAAGGAATTATGCTGACAACTCAAAGGCAAGCAGTTTGAGTTCACAGCTTGAGAATGTTAACAGCTTCAGTTTGCTTAGCTCTACAATCAAAACTCTTGGTATCAGCATCCAGGAAATTAAAAGACAAAGTGCACTGGGAAAGTCTGCTGTCAGAGACCTCTCAAAAGTACTGAAGAACAATGATGTCAGTCTGGAGACTAAGGTGCGCCTGATACAGGCCATGGTCTTTGTGATTACTTGCTATGCATCAGAAAGCTGGACAATGACTAAGGATGATAGCAGGCAAATTGATGCCTTTGAGCTGTGGTGCTGGAGAAGAGTATTGAAAATACCATGGACTGCTAGGAGAACAAACAAGTTCATCCTGGAGTGGGTGAAGCCAGGTTGTACCTTGGAGGCAAAGATTCTGAAGCTTTGTCTGACATACTTTGGACATGTTGCAAGGAGGGATCAGTCCTTGGAGAGGGATATCGTGCTTGGGAGGGTGGAGAGACAGAACAGGAGAGGAAGACCCTCGATGAGATGGATTGATTTAGTGACTAGGAAAACGGGGGTAGCTGTGTCAGAGACAGTGATATTGGCACAGAATAGAGCAGGGTTTAGGGCTGTTGTAGCCAGGGTTGCTATGAGTTGCAGGTGACTCGACGGCACATAACAACAACCACCTTGGAAATCAGATGGACAGTATCCTGTGTGATTTATAGCCTCTGAAAACCTGCTGAAGGGTCACCTGTGAGTTAGTTCTGGCTAAGTGATACATAATAGCATGTCTCAGCCAAATGTTCATAAGCACATTGTATCAATTTTTTAATATGCTACTGTGAAAAAGGGATTTCTGCTGGCCTAGTGATAAGAAGCTGTATTGCAATCCCAAAGGCACAAGGTTCGAGGCCACTGTTGCTGTGCTGGAGAAGGGTTAGCAGTCTATGATTAACTGCCTCTGAAAGCAGATTTTCACCTGCCAGAGGCTCAGCTATGGGTCTGTTCTGTCTCTATGGTATACAACAACATTGTAAAAAAAAAAAAAGAAAGAAAGAAAAAGAAAAGAAAGAAAGAAAAAGAAAAGCAATATTATGAAAATACCTTGAGGGAAAGACAAAACTTGAAAAAAATTCATATATTAAAAATGCATGTTATTCACATAAAAATATAGTTGGTACTATTTTCTGAGAGCATTCTGGATACTACAGATGTATACTACCCAGCATATGCATCAGAGAGCTGGACAATGACTACGATAACAGAAGAAGACTCAATGCCTTTGAGTTGTGGTGATGAAGAAGAGTATTGAACATATACCATGGACTGCCAAGAAAACAAATGTGTGTCTTAGAGAGGGTGAAACCAAGTTTCTCCTTGGAGGCAGGAATTTTGAAGCTCTGTTTCAGATACTTTGGGACAGTTTAGAGAAGGACATCATGCTTGGAAGGGTGGAGGGACAGTGCAAGAGAGGAACAACCCAGATGAGATGGATTGACAGAGTAACTGGGGCAAAGGGGATAGATGTGTCAGAATCAGATGGGCCAGATGGCTCAGGACAGGGCAGGCTTCAGAGCTGTTGTATATAAGCTCGTTATGAGTAGCAGATGACTTAATGGCACATAACAACAACAACACTCACTATGTTTATTTTTACTGGGAAATGATTATAATGATGTTCTCAGCACAAAAACAACAACAACAACAACAAAAGACACAGAGGCACAAGTGTGATTGACTTCTCTGCACAGCCTCCATCCGGGTCTCGACAAATGTCTGCCTTTGTGCATGCCTCTTCAACAGGGAGATTCATCTTCAGGATGATGCTAATCCTTTCTGAGGGACAGGAGCCTACCTGTGTTTCAGAGTAGTGCCTCTTTTAGAATTTGCAGATCAATCTGTTTCAGCCCATTTTATACAATGTAAAATGGCCATTTTGTCTGCTGCTTGTCAGCACCCATGGAAATCTGTAATACTAGCAGCTTCAGCATTAAACAAAGACAAACCATTACAATGCACTAACTCTGGTTCTAAACAAATTGGCTTAAAATATAATTTCTTAATGTTTTCATATATTAGGCACTAATTTTTTTAAATTTAGGTTGTTTCTTTTTCATTTCAATGAACATCTACATAGATTTTGGGATTCCATTCATTCATTGTTGCAC
>NW_006399780.1:2292988-2316720 GCF_000299155.1 Elephantulus edwardii | reverse complement strand
GCACCTCCCCAAACCCCACCCCCTACCCCCAAATATAATCCACTCTGCGACCCCCAACAAATGTACAAATCACTTGCTAGATTGTACTGGAAAGTTGCTAAATATTTTTTCTCTTCTGTATTTGCAACTACACAAATAGAATAATGTTTGCAAGTAACCTGTAATTCTTAATGAGTCTATCTACATTAACTTGACATCCAAGAAGTGAATTTCATTCTAAATATGTAACCATTTCTTTTACCTTGGCTTTATTTTCCCTCCAAAGCTAATTATAATTATTAATATGTAGTGTAGCCCCAAAGTTTATATTCTAACTGCTGAACTAAATAGGTGCCAAATAATGAAAACAACCTAATTAATAAAAGACTGATACATTCTTAGTTGTTCAGAGAATAATTATTGGTACAAATACATCATATATAATAACACACTTATAAATTGAGTCACACAAAAAATGTTATTAACAACATTTTGTATAGAGCAAAGATCCTGATTCTATACCAGCTTAAAAGCATTACCTAATGAACCTGTGCCGTATTCCTGGGACAACTTTCAGAAAGTTCATTTTTAAGTTGATAGAGCTCTTTAACACTGTAAATGGGTATAAAAATCCTTCGGCAAAAATGATCACTCAGTGGACAAAATGGGCTTGAGAAATATGAGCCTTGAAGAAGAAACTTTTGATTTTTAAACTGAATAAGAGGCAAAGAAATACACTGTTGTTGTTAGGTGCCATCGAGTTGACTATGATTCAAGTAGACTTTATGAACAACAGATCTGACCCTTGCCCTGTTCTGCAATCCTCATCAGCTCCGCTGTACTGGAGCCCACTGTCACAGTAATTGTGTTAATCCATCTCCTAGAGGGTGTTCCTCTCCTTTGCTAACCCTCCACCTATTCTAGTATGGTATCTTTTTCCAAGGACTATTCTCTCTTGACAACATGCCCAAAGTATGTGAGACAAAGTTTCACTATTCTTGCACTATGGTTGCACTTTATCCAAAGCTGTATTTGTTCTTTTGACAGTTCATGAGACATTATTCTCCAACAGCACAACTCAAAGAAAGAATTGTCTTCTGTCATCCTTCTAAATTTTCCAATTTTCAAATGTATAGTAGTAATAGGAAAAAAAAATCATGTCTTGGATCAGGTGCAGTTGTCTTTAAACAGACATTGTTGTACTTTACCATTTTGGAGAGGTCCTTGACAGTAGAATTTCTCAAGACAACACATCTTTTGATGTCTTAACTGTACAAAGGGTGTTGAGTGTGGATCCAAGCAAAAAGGAAACATTGGCAATTTCTATCTTTTTTTCATCCATCATGATGTTGTCTATTGGTCCAGTAGTGGGAATTTTTGTTTTCTTCATATTGAGATGTAATCCATATTGAACACTGTAGTCTTTCACCTTTGATATCTAGAGGTCATTATTGGCTTGATCATAAACAAAAAATCCTCTTGGTGTTCAGTCAATTTTGACTCATAGAGACCGCAGTAGGGTGAGGGGAACTTCAAGGCTGCAGTCTTTACAGAAGCAGATCACCAGGTGAGTTCAAACTACCCGTCTTTTGGTTAATATATGCACAAAGTTTTGTGCTACAGAACTCTACTTCATCAATATAAGTAAAATGGCAAAACAATGTTTTTTATGTGTTTTTAAATTTGACTCTACAACTCTCATCCCCTAAACGCTCTTATCTCTTTTAGGAGATCTGAACATTTATGATAGGAATATCACTAGGTTTTCTAGTCCCAAATTCTCAAATGCCACTGTATCCTCAAGAACATGAAGTGAATTATGTACTGCAAACACTTAATTAATCCACTCTTGTTTGAAATAAATGTATAAAAACACAGGACCAAAGTCTCATTTCTGTGATTATTGTGGTGAACTTTACCACTTTGCATACAAGCAGTTGCTTTTTTTTTCTGTAGCGTCATTATCATTGAGGAGGATAGTTTTCATTTCCTCACAGGAGTTTACTATCCTACCATACCTGTGAGTCCTGGGCTCTTCTCCCATTCTCTGAGGCTTTAAAGCGCTTTAGTTTCACATACATGCCTAAATAACATGGAAACCATGAAACTTGGTACTTTTGTCATTATTTAGATGCACTTTTCATGCCACTAAGATAGCCCTTCAAAACTTACATTTACTTAAGCTACCATTGTTTGGTTTTCCTTTGGAGCTCTCCTGAAATTCACTGTGAGCCTTAGGATTTGTAAGCATGAGCTTCACCACCAATCTTTCCTTTTTGACCTCTCAGTCCTTTTACACAGCCTGCTGCCTTCATATGTTATATATTGTCCAGGATACTGAACTTATTAAATGGCTCAGAAATAAAACATTTCTGGGAGCTTCCTTTCCTTCACCATTTCACTGTTCCATAAAGAATCTCAAGAGACTGAGGCATATGTCTTCAAAAGTAAGAAAACATCTGAAAGAATGAACAGCAAGTAGAATGTGACCGAGAACACTAACATGCAGGACGTATCATGAATGAGATTTCATGAGTTTGGGGTGGAATCACTCCCTTCCCCCCCCCCTTTTTTTTAGAAAAATTTGTACTTAGAATTAGCCAGCTGGACTTAGTTTAGATGAACACAATTTTGTAGGTAACATCTAAACCATCACAGTCAAGAGCAACTTGAACATAGGCATTCTTCTGTCTATCAGACCTAATCAAGGTGTTGACCTTGGCCACATCAATGTCATAGAGCTTCATACAGCATGTTTGATTTGGTGCTTGTTGTTTTTGACATCCACAGTGAATACAAGTGCATGGTTCTCTTCCATCTTGTTCATGACTGACTTAGTGGTCAGGTGAAACTTGATGATGGCACAGTGATCAAGCTTGTTTCTCCCGGGGGGAGGGGGCTCTTCTGGAGGTATTTGGGCTGCCTTTGAAGTTTCAACATCTTAAACTGTTGGCAGGCAGGTGATGTGTGGATCTTCTTTTTTGTGTGTCTGTGGATGCCCTTCAGAACTTCCTTCTTGGCTTTTAAAGCCTTTGCTTTGGCTTCAGTTTTGGGAGGGGCAGTGGCTTCCTTCTTCACTTTTGGCACTATTTCTTAGGGGGAAAAACACAACAAACCACCTCTGCCTTAGAAACTTTCTTCCTAGCCTTATCCTATTGTCTCAAATTCCAGCATGGTTTAATCATCACTAATGTTTTGCCTAGGAAGATACTTACAGGCATTTATCTCTGTCATTAGTCTTTGAACAAATTAGTCAATGTACAATTAAGGTAAATCCTATCTAGTTCTTTAAATCTTTACTCATAAACCATAAATCAAAATTCCATACACCCCCTTAATCACTCATTTCACTTCTCTCTACAACTCCTCCCATGCCTCTGCATCTTTCTACCTCTAAAACTTTTGTTTAGCATTTACAATGACCCAGAGGGAGACATTGTTCGTCAAGATGCTGTTAGGGTAGGTACGGTGTGGGGTTCTAAGTAGCTTCGGGTAGTTTCTTTTTGGTAGCAAGATGTTTGCATCTGCATTATTTAATATTAGAGCCTTGGAAGTTAGAGCGACAAGATTTAGCAAATATAGACATAGGGCCTCTGTACAATATTGGGCGTGCACTTATATTAAAAACTTCTATGAAAACACATAGCCTTACAAACCTATGAATAGTCATTATGAGTTGGAATCTACTCAAGGACAGTGAATTAACACTAACAGTATTTGTTGTTTATCTGAAATTAAAATATAACAGGGCATGCTATATTTTCTCTAGCAACTACTTTAATCTTGTATTTTGCTGAGCTTTCTGTAAATTTTATAATCCTTGAGAGCAGCGAAAAGAATTCCTACTCATGCTAACCTACCAAATGTGCTCCATTCTTAAACATTCTGAAACTGCTCACAAGTAATTTATGACTTATTTTTCAAGAAGACTCTTATTGTTTACACTTAAGAATCTCATCATATCAGCCTCTGCTTTAGTAGCCTGGTGGGTGCTGTCAACCTAAAGGAAGTGATTCAAATCCACTAGCTGCTCTTTGGAGAAAGATGGGCATTCTCCTGCCATGTGATTTATAGACTCTGTAAACCTGCTCTAGAGGCAACTATAATTTGATTTGAACTCAAAACCAACAACAATGTTGCTATTGTTGTTATGTGCCATCAAATTACCTGTGACTCATAGCAACCCTATGTATAACAGCTCTGACGCCTTTCCTGTCCTGAGTCAGTCTCACTGACTCCAATACACCTACTTCCATTGTCCCAGTTACTTCATCAATCCATCTTATCTGGGGTCTCTCTCTCCTCCACCCTTCTGAGCACAGTGTCCTTCTCCAATGACAGGTCCCTCTTGGCCACCTGCTCAAAATATGTCAGGTGAACATTCAAAATCCTTTCCTCCAAGGAGAAACTTAGTTTCACCCTCTCTAAGACAAACCTAGTTTTTTTCTTAGTGTTCCACACTATGTTCAAGACTCTTCTTCAGCACCACAACTCAAAGGCATTGATTCTTCTTATATCATCTTTAATCATTGTACAGCTCTCTGATGCATAGCAAGTAATTGCAAAGTCCATGACCTGGATCAGGCACACCTTAGTCTCGACTAACATCATTGCTTCAACAACAATAACGGCATCAGTTTCTTTTTTCCAGGGATTCCACTATTGTACTTATAAGCAATCTTGTTTGCTTAAACTGAGAAGGACCTGAAGCATTTGTTGCAAAAGGTCAAGGACTGTAGTCTTCAATATGGATGGAAGCTCTACATCAAGAAGACAAAGATCATCACCACTAGGCCAATTTGCAGCACCATGATGGATGGAGAAGAGATTGAGATGGTTAACAATTACAGCTTACTCGGGTCTACAATCAAAACCTAACAGCAGCAGTCAAGACATCAAAAGACAAACTGTATTGGGAAAATCTGCTGTCATAGACCTCTTCAGAGTAATGAAGAACAATGATATTGGTCTAGATACAAAGGTGTGCCTAATCCAGGCCATGGTCTTCTCAATTACTTGAGAAAGTAATTCAGAGAGTTGGACAATGACTAAGGATGACAGAAGAAGAATAGATGACTTCGAGTTGTGGTGCTGGAGAAGAGTCTTGAACATGCCATGGACTGCCAAGAAAACAAATAGGTCTGTCTTGGAGAGGGTGAAACCAAGTCTCTCCTTGGAGGCTAGGATTTTGAAGCTCTGCCTCACTTACTTTGGGCATGTGTCCAGGAGAGATCAGTCCTTGGAGAAGGATATCATGTTCAGAAGATTGGATGGATAGCGCAGGAGAGGGAGACCCTGGATGAGATGGATTGATAGAGTAACTGTGGTGATGGGGGTTGGTGTGTCGGAGTCAGTGAGACTGGCTCAGGACAGGTAGGGGTTTAGAGCTGCTGTACATAGGGTCACTATACATCACAGGCGACTAAATGGCACATAACATACTATGACAGGTTTGGAAGGAGGAGTTGACATCCACTTCCTAAATAATATGGCTCAGGAAACTCTATGAACTTTGACAAATGTCAATAGTTGTAGAGGAGCTTCAGGCATTTTGTTCACAGCATCACTATGAGTCGTGCTTGACTTAAAGACAATCAAAAACAACAACACCAACTTATCAGCAACATAATCAGCTTTTTACATTGCATGTTACATCAGAAATGCCTATTAGTAAAAATAATAACAAAGAAAAGTACTTCTTAGGAAAATGTTCATTAATGACTTCACTGTCTATATGAGAAAGCCAAATGGAAAAGATCAAAATTCAGATCCGTTTTATGGACAGCTGTGATGCTTCAATCATTGAGGGTGCATGTTAGATAAGGTGGACATCCTGTGCTCACTGGTTTTACTTGCTACTTCTCATAACCAACAGCTTAATTACCAATGACTGTTGTACTGTCAACAATTTCATCTTACTTGGATTTATAGTCAACATCATTGGTACTAAGGTATCAGCCAATTAAACAAAAGACATTGCAATGGGAAAATCTACTATTAAGGACCTCTCCAAATTTCTAAGGAGCAATGATTCCAGCTTAAAGACTGAAGTGTGCTTGATTCAATCCATGGTCTCTTTTTAAACACTTGTTAAGGATCTGAAAGTTCGACAATAACTAAAGATGATAAAAGAAGAATCGATACCTTTGAGTTGTGGTGTTGGAGAAAAGTACTGAATATCCCAAGGACTGCCACAACAAAAACCAAGTATGTCTTAGAGAAAGTACACCAGGCATAGAGCCAAAGATAGTGAAAGTTCATCTCATATACTTTATGAATGTTTCTAGGAGAAACATGAAAAAAGACATGATGCTTGGTAAGGTGGAGGGTCAGTGTAAAAAAAGAAATAGCCTCAAAAAGATAGATTAACACAGTGACTGGAAAGATGGGTTCAGATGTACTGGAAATTATGAGGATGGCAAAGAAAAGGCCAGAGTTCAGACTTTTTGTTCATAGTGTCACTATGGACTATGATCAACCTGAGGACACCTAGCAGCAACAATAACCCATGACCAGTATTCATCCTCTCATCTTGCCTCATTCACATTGGAGAATAGTTCATTGGGTTGGTCTGAAACTCTGCTCCACAGCCTGCTGGGTTTCCTGAGCTCAAAAGCTGGCAAACATTCTATTTCTGATGACAAAACATTGATCTGGTCTCTGTGTTATTTCCATAAGAGTTTTTCTATTTTCTGTTCTATTTTTCTATTCTCTGCATTGCTCCATTTGTATTTTATGACATGTTTATTGACTATGCATATTTTCTTTTTAGAAATAATATTATGCTTAAAGTAAACGTTTACACAGCAGATTAAGTTTGTATTTAAAAATTTATACAAAAATTTATTGGTTACATTATGTTACAATATGTCACCATTCTCACTGATTCTATTCCATTTGTATCACTTCTAGTACTCTAGTTTTCCTCCCCCTTTATGTTCTTATTTTAATTTTAGAGTGATTTTTTTCCACTTGGCCTCTTATAATTTTTTGAAGGAGTTCATTGTTGTTAGGTGCCACTGAGTCACAGGAGATTCATAGCGACACTATGAACAAAAGACCTAGACACTTGTATAATTTTCATCCTTTCTCCAGGTTTCCAGGGGCAAGCTATTTTGGAAGTGGATGCTACCCCTGCGTCCAAGCTTGTTTTAATTGGCAAGTTCCACCAAACACTGTCCACCACAGGTAACCATTATCACATTTGACACATCAGTGTCACAGTGTTCAGCTTCACAGCAACCACGAGTTACCTTTGTACAGCAAGTGGACAGACCAGAGCTATACATCCTAGAAGAATGTTTGATCAAAACCAGTTAAAAATAGGCCTGAGAGCCACAAATTAAAGTCACCTACCTTTGGTTTGGTAGCGTCGTTTTCTGTCCACTAGGACAACTGAGCTGTTTCTATATTGTTGTTAAGTGCCATTGAGTTGTAGGCAACTCATAGCAACCCTATGAAGTAAAGACCTGAATGCTTGTTTAATTTTCATCATTTCTCCACATTCATAGGGTTTCCAGAGGCAAGCCTAATTATTTTGAGTAAATCTGGGATTGAGGTAGCAGTAGTGGGTAACTTCAGGGATAATTTTGGTTTAAGAATTAAATAATGTTTCAGGGTAATAGTTTATAAATTCTCTAGCCTCAACTTCAGTTAGTCAGGGATTTTTAAGAATTTGCATTCTATTCTTTTTCTTTCCATCTTATAGGATCTATCCAGATCAGAATGCCCAGATGTGATAATTCTTCTGATCTAATGGCACCATGCAGTTCTACTGGTCTCAGAGTCAGTGACGCTCTGGTTTGCATTATACTGTTAGTCCTACAGACACTACTTTCTTCTCTGAGTCTCTTTCTCTTTTGTTCTAACCAAGTTGTTGTTATGT
The DNA here is from genome assembly GCF_000299155.1 of Elephantulus edwardii. Taxonomy (NCBI): domain Eukaryota; kingdom Metazoa; phylum Chordata; class Mammalia; order Macroscelidea; family Macroscelididae; genus Elephantulus; species Elephantulus edwardii. The sequence continues at coordinate 2,308,856 of NW_006399780.1, read as the reverse complement.
GCCACTGAATCACCTGTAGCTCATAGTGACCGTATGCACTATACCTCTGAACCCTGTCTTATTTTGAGCCAAACTCGTTGCCTCTGACACACCTACTGCCATTACTCCAGTCACTGTGCCAATCCATATCCTCCAGGGTCTTTCTCTCCTTCACTGTCCCTCCTTCCTTCCAAGCATGATCGCTTTCTTCAAAGACTGGCCCCTCCTGGTAATATGTCTGTATGTCAAAGTATGTGAGAAGGTGCTTCAAAATAATTACCCCCAAGGAGCAAACTGATTTAACTTTCTCCAGAGTAGAAACTCATTTGTTCTCCTGGCTGTCCATGAAATGTTCAATATTCTTCTCCAGCACAACTCAAAGACATTGATTCTTCCTCTGTCATCTTTAGTCATTGTCCAGTTCTCTGATGTGTAGCAAGTAATAGTGAAGACCGTAGCCTGGATCAGGCATACCATAGTCTCCAGACTGACATTATTGCTCTTTTGGACTCTGAAGAGGTCCCTGACAGTAGATTTTCCCAAAGTAATTTATCTTTTAATTTCCTGACTGCTGAAATGAAGGGCTGAGCAAGGTGAAATTGTGAACCATCTCAATCTCTTCTGTAAGTAGAGACCAATAATTATATTTTAGCTGGCTGCCCGCAAACTTTATGAACTGTATTATGGCAATTAACTGAGTTGTTCCACATGACTTGACTATATATCTTCAACTATGTATTTTGCAATAAGAGTAACATGGTTTCATCAAGTGTAAATGAAAAGGAGAGGAGAGTTGAGGGGGAACAATAAGAAAAATAACTGAGTTTGGATGCAATGTGAACCCTCCCCTCCTCAAATCAAGCTCAGCAATGATGGTAAAGATATTAATGCTAAGTAACTTTTAACTTTCCATTGTACATATGTATTAAATTTTTCTTATTCATTCGTTGATGAACATTTAGGTTGTTTTCATCTTTCCACTATTGTGAATATTTCTGCAAAGAACAATAGTGTGTAAGTTTCTGTTTGCATTCCTTCTTTCAAGTCTATTTGCTATAATCCAAGGAGGGGTATTTCTTGATCCATCACATGGTAATTGTGTGTTTTACAAAAACACAGATGACCCTTGGACACATTATGCTAAGTGAAAGAAATCAGTCACAAAAGGAAAATTATAGTATGATCTAACTTATGTGAAACATCTAGAATAGGCAAGCATATTGAGACTGATGTTTATTGTTGGTTGCCAGGGATAGGTGGAGGGCTGAAGAGATGGAAGGAAAACTCAAGGGACACTGCTAAGGATAGTGCAAAAATCTGGGGACAACAAGATGAACATAAGTATCACTGAACTCTGCATGTGAAGATGGTTGAAATGGCAGCATTTTCTTGTAGGTATTATTTAGAACAGTTTAACAAAGTAAAAACAGACTATATGAACACAATATTTAAAAAAATTGAAAGCTGATGCTAAAGTCCATAAGGAATAAAATATGTAAAGACATTGTCAACAATACTGATTTTTCTTTTGTCTGTGGCTTCAGTATGACTCAGCATAAAGGGACAAGCTGAAAACTCTGTGGCTATAGGAAAGCAGTTGATGTGAGAGCTAGAAAGATTCTATAAAAAGGCTAGATAGATGAGAGCTTCCTAGACAAAGGAAGAGGGTGGCACTGGATGATGTCTGACTTGGCTTAGGATCTATCTGGTCTTTATTTGCATGTAAAAAGTTGGTTTACTTCATCTACTCTAAAGTCACATTTAGGAAGTTCTAGCTGCTTAGTGGTAAGGAATTTTACTGCTATAGTAAAGGTACTTAAGTCAAATCTACTAGTGGCTGCATAGGAGAAAGAGAGGGAAATCTCCTGTGTGATTAACTGCTTCTGAAAACCTGCTGCAGGGTCAGCTATGAACTTATTCTGACTCAATGCCACACAACAACAAAGCCACCTTTAGGGAAAAAGAGACTATCCATGGCATCAACCTCACAAAGAGGATGATGAGGGATAACACCATTTAAGTCAACTTACCATGAGTGTCGCATTCATTTTTAGTTACTCAAATATTCCTACAGCTAGAGTTACTTCTGTTGAATATAATGTTGCATTTTAAAAATGACATCATTACTCAAAATTTTCTTTGAAATTTTAGGATCAGCAGAATGGAAGTTGGACAATCTTGAATGCTATTTCATCTACTGTCTCCCAATTAGCTTTCTTCTTTGGCTTAGCTACTTTAAATACTTTTTGGAACCATAACACATAACCTTTTTTTCCCTGGAATCTAGAGTCTATGCAGATGTCTGTCTTTTTATTATGTGGAGTACAATGCCATCAGAGTAAGCTATCTTTACATTAGAATAGAATATAGTTCCACTCACCTTGATTGAATGTGAAGATTACTCCCATTTAAACAGATTTTTAGAATAATGGCTTTACTGAATTTTGGAGCCATCCTGATTACCTCCTGACTTTGGTAAAGACCTAAGTCTTACTACCTACATTTAAAAATTATTGATTGGCATGGGATTTTGTTTTGGGTTTTTTTCTTAGGGGATGCTTTAAAAAAAGAAAGATTGAAACTAGGGCAGGAAAAACAGCAGAACAGGCTGCTAGAAACAGACAAACACTTTGTAAAAATAATATTCTGTCTTAGGCTCTGTAAGAAGCTCTAGTGGTATAGTGATTGTCTGCTATGATACTAACGGAAAGATCAATTATTTCTCTATAAGAGAAAGAGGGGTGATTTACTCCCATAAAGATTGATAGTCTTGGGAAACTGAGGAAGGCTTGCTATGCATTGGAATCAACTCAGCAACAGTGGGATGTGTTATATTCTGTATAACTTTAGGTAAGGGGCATAGAAATAAATTGCTTATAAGCTTTAAAAATGCACCCATATTGGTCACATTCCTAGATGTAACACAAATTCACCATGTAAATCATGTAAATTGCACAGAGGAAACTAACATGGCTGAGGATATATTCTTTCTATATTAGAAAATAACACAATAATTTCACCAAGTGTGCAGAACTTTTCCAACTTATCTGGAGCTGATGTACTTTATTTGAAGGTTTGGAGGCTCAAATCAACAACAGCAATAATTCAAACCTCACGATTTGGACTAATGTGATTCTGTACCTTGATGACAAGCAGCATTTTAGACCATGGCATTGCAGGCTAACAACTGGAATAAATACAATTTTGACATTTCAGATTCCTTGAGAAAATAGCAATTAAGCATGCATATTCAAATCTGCAACATCTGGATATCTTTTATACTAGTAAAACTCCTCAAATGTTGAGCCTTCATGTCAATTTTAATGACAGTTTTACTCCATATGCATAGTAATGAAGTTCATAACTATGGAATCATTCTCCTTCAGTCATAAGAATCTCAATTTCAGAGCTGAAAGGAAATCTAGAGATCATCTAATCCAACCCACTCACTTCAGACAAGAAAACGGAAGCCCTCATAACACAAAACTAGGTGGAAGAAAAGCTATGATCAAAATCCAGTGTATGACTCTCTACACACAACAAAACTGCTCACCAGTTCACTCTCCACACTTCTTCAACATTCTTTACTGCGTCTTTTTTTTTCTTCTATTTCCTGTAACCAAAACCGCTTAGTAATGAGAGCTCCTGCAGTTCTCTTGATCTGAAATATAGCTCATTTGTGTTCTTTCTAGTGTCCTGTTACTGACCATGTAATCCATGAACAAACGCATCATCTGAGAGCTGACTGCTGAAGTTAGGTTCTATTGAGCACAACTGATAGGGACTCTATGAAAATCAGATCAAAACACTTAACTATCTTGTGCCATTCTCATTATCTCAGCCACTGTACAGCCCATTCATTTTGTGTGTGTGTGTGTCTTTTTAAAAAATTTTACATTGGTTTATTACAAAGTCTGAATAAATTGCTTTCCACATTGGATCTTTCCCGTTTCCTTCACCCCTCCCCCACTCATCAAATTGTGTGACCCTATGGTTAACTCCCACCCCCCCATACATCCTTACCCCTCTGCTTCCACCTTTCCCCAACCTTGGATCCTCATTCTCATTCTACAGTAATGGTTTTATACAATATTAGTCCTTGTGGGACTGACTTAGACATTAAAGCCCATTCTTACAGTCAATGTGCCAATTCATCACATTGAGGGTCTTCCCTTCCTTCACTGATTCTTTTTTTTTTCTGACTCTAATATCTGTCCCCAAAGAAGAATCTCAGGGACTATTTAAGATCATGGACACAGACTTTATGTACCAAGAAGATGCCTAAAAGGTCTGGTGCATTGAAGACTCTGAAATGATAACCTAGATAACTCCTTCCTTCCTTTTCATTTGATTTTAGGAAAGTTATCTGGTCTTGCAAACCTCCTATCAAAGTAGTATTTGCAGCAGATGAACACTGAGAGATATAGATACAACACATGTCTCTTTGAGAAAATAAGAGTTGGTCAAGTATAAAACAGCCCATTAGGAGAACAATCTCAACTGTCCAGTTCACTCAGAAAATCATTTTCCCCCCTTCATAATATTTTAGCATGTTGAATGATTAAAAAGAATAGAAATATTTGGAGCAAAGGGTAAAGTTGCCATGACTGCTATATTAAAAGCACCAATATAAAGGTGAACAACATGCATGGGGAGTTTCAGCAGAGAGACGAAAAGTTGTAAAATAAAGAATCAAATAAAAATGCTAAAATTAGATAAAGTATGGTAACACACTTGAAGGATTCTCAACTTATTAAACATAATTCTTTAATATGTTTATATAAATAAAACATATTAAAAGTTAGTGAAAGATGAGATGGCAGGAAGATTGGGAGAAACAACCCAAGCATGACTTCACAACTATAGTGACAGAAGAATCATGAAGCTAATCTTAAGAAACTGACAGATAACAATAGATGCTAAAGATGCTAAAGAGCATTATGCTGAGTCAACTAACAGTCTCATAAGGACAAATACCGCAGAAGACCATAAAAATAGAAGAATAACTTGTAAGAACTAACTGTGTAGACAAGTCAGTCCAAAGGAAGAAGGGGAGAGAAGAGGAGGGCTGAGGGCAGGGAGGGGAAGAAATGATGGGGTCACAGAATTTGGTGGGCAGAGGGAGTGAGTGAAAGAATTAGGAAAGGTCCAATGGGTACCTGAAAAGATAGGTTAATAGGGGGTCTAGATCAATGGTGATTAATTTTATAAAGCACACTATATGGGAATGATCATCTGAAACACAGCATGAATGAAGGAATGTGTGATATATAGTGTATGTGAATAAAACACAATGTATAGAAATTTTGTATGCAAACCAATATAAAATAAACTTACTTTTATTCTGACTAAAACATTAGTTTGATTAAATCTGCATTCTTATCTCCTTTCATATTAGAAGATATGCACATTATCCATGACAGTATTGATAGTTCATATAAATTTCAAGCCTTCTTATCCCACTTCATTATTCTTACCCAGGTCAGTGGAAAAGCAGACTTACTAAAACTTCTCACACTGCCTTGCAATATTCTCTAGAACTAATTGGATTCAATGTATAGATACTGTTTTTGACTCAATTGTTCTTAAAGCTGATAATTTTTACTTACTTTAATCCCTTTTTAATTATGAAGCAAATAACAATTTAATTATAAAACAAAACAAAAACAGATTGTATTTCTCTTCTATCAATTGTATTAAATAAATCAGAGCAACTCAATTATAATTCTAGGTCTCCTCATCTGAAGAAAAGTAACAGTTGAAGGAATAATAAATGACAGGAGCACAGCTTCTTGCCACTGGGCCACCAGAGCTCCCTCAAGAGTATGAATTCTGGAGAAGAAATTTCCATCTACTGTGAACACAAGTGGGATATGCAGCATTTTACAAAACATTTATTTTCACTATTGCCAACCTTCTGATTAAACTCTCAATTCTTAAAAGAACTAGTAAGCAAGGATTTGGACTTACATTATGGTGAAGAAACTGCTCCAACAGATTTGTAGTTATCTGTTAATCCTCAATTGCAGAGAAAAAGTACTGGAACAAGAGTCCATTTTTCATCTCTTAGATGCTTGTAATTTGTAATCCAAATCCAAAATGGTCTTACTTGATATGTTGACCCTGTTTAACTGCCACTGAGTCGAGGAGTTGATCAAGAAGCTGGCAAGATTCATTTTTATAGTCACTTGGATATGAAAGAAATTGATTATCTTTCCTTGGTCCTCCACAGATAGGAATTTATTTTTTAACCCGTTTCTTACGAATTTTAGCAGGAGAAGAAAAGCATCCTCAAGACACAAACTGTCCAAGACCAAAGTATAGGGTCTTAGTCTCTTCTCAGGGTTCACACAATGCAGTGATCAGCTGCAGTTCCCAAGCTGCAAATGTGCAGAAACCAGCTTAGGTAATATAAGAAAAAGTGGATTGAAAATATAATACAGTGCCTTCCCATTAAAGAACATAGAGATGTAAAGAGTTGGGTCCCTTTCTTCTGTTGTAGAACAAAGTAATAAAAAACTGAAAGTGATTAAATAAAACCATCAAAAGCCCAGTTGGCTGTGTGACCCTTTAATGACAGAATTGACTGTTGATGGGTATATGCCCTGCATACCTTCGGTGCCTTTTTCATCACATCACTAACCTCCTTTGTTTTCCTCATGTAGTACAACCTCCTTAGAAATTTCAAACTCAGTGACTATCTACACATTCTGATACTCCATTGAAAAGTCTTTCCATTTTAGAGGAAGAGGTCCATGATTGTTGTTATATGCTTAGTTTTAACTATATATTTTTAAATTCCTTGTTATCCACTCTGCATGTACAATCCAGATTCAAGAAATGTAAAAATGTTTGTGGAAGGTAGCTCTTGTCTTTTGAAGTTAGTCTGTTATTGGTTGCTTATTCAGCTGTATGAGATTCTTTGACTTTTGGTCATATTCAGGTTATCTCCCATGGTCTCCAGTTAGCCTTGACATCCATACTGAATGAAAGTTAAGTTCTCTGTGACCATTCAAGCAGTTATCCTCTGCACAAAATATCTGCTGTTTCAAATAGCAATTTAAAGCAAGGTATTTTCCTTAAAGTTCCTATGTCATTTAAGAGCTTTTTCACTTCAGAAGACTAGAATCACACCAACAGGAAAACATGATGTTACTTTTTAGAGACTGATCCCTCGAAGTAATATTCTCCAGGTATATGATACAAAGTCTCACCATATTTTTTTCTAAGGAGCACTCTGGATGAATTTACTTCATGACAGATTTGATGGTTCTTTTGACAAGTCCATGCTATGTTCAATGTTTAGGATCAAAACAACAGTTCAAAGACATCAATTCTCTAATCTTCCTTATTTATTTTCCAACTTTCACATGAATATGAAGTAATTTAAAATATCCAGACTTTGGTCTTAGTCTTTCAAATGGCAAGAGCTGTATTTTTTTTACTTCTACTATTTAAGAACCTAAGCCCTTTGATTTTATTTTGGTCTGTATCTAGTAGTCTCTCTTAAGACAGTTTCTTATATTGTAATGTCTGTATTGTCTCAGCACTTGGACGTAAACAAGAAAAGAAAAGGAAAACACTGAAAATTAAAAGGAGGACATTTCTAACAAGTGATACTAATATTGCATGTGTGATTCTTTGTTAGTAGTCCTGAAAATTGAAAGACCTTCTTAGAGCATATGGTTGAGAGTGGTGATCTTTGTATAGAAATACAGAACGAAGGATTCTTTGAGAGTGCAAAGTACACTCAGAGTCAACCTCACAAAAGAATTGATTTGAGTTAGGGTGTTCAGGGCCTGAAGGATTAGGTCTCCAGGGTAGGCTTTTGCAGAAATAGATATGAGAATCTCATAGATGAAGAAAAATGCCTTGATTTGCTGGTCAGAGCAGCTAGGTCAAGCATGCACAGACGAGATACAAAGGGAAGCCTTTCAGTTCTTGATGAGGTAGGTACAAAGGAGACTCCTAGATCCTATGCTCTTTTGAAAATTGTGTGACACCTTCTCAATGGATGGGAGAGCTGTGTTGGGCTGAAGGCATCTCAGATATTTACTGTGCAGGCTGAGTAGAGTATCCTGGAAGCAGACTGCTGTGTGGCAAATGACAGGACCTGTGGAGAGATTAGAGATGCAGTGAGGTCACACATGTGAAAATGTATTTTTGTATATGTAAGAAAAACTTTGGTGGGACAGAGGTCAAAGTATTAGGGTATTGACCAAAGGTTCAAATCCACCAGCTGCTCCACGGGAGAAAGGAGAGGCAGTGCACTCCTATAGATTTATCACCTCAGGGTGGGGGGAGGGGAAATCTATGGGCAGTTCTACTCTTTTCTGTAGGGTCAGTATGACTTGAAATTGACTCAGTGACAATGAATTGATATTAAGTTGATATTATTATATTAATACAGATATTATTTAAGCTTTTGAAAAAGCTATAGGGTCTATTTAGATCTACAAGAAAGGCTAAGACAGTTAGGGCATGGGTGCAGAAATCTGCATCCAGAAAGAGAAGGATTTTACTTAGATAATTATGTGGGGTGTCCTCAAATGTCAAAGATCTCAGGAAATGCAAGGAAATGGAACAAAATTATAATTCTAAAGAAGATCTGGGAGGAAAATCTTTCAACTCTACCAACAGGCATGAATTTAAAAGAGATCATAAAAAAACCTAACGGGAGACATGATGAAGAAGCAGCCCAATTATAAACCAAACATTATAAAATACACACAAATAATTTACAAGAAAAATATAAATGCTTCTAAAGTAAGACTTGAGTAAACAAAAAATATGTCTCTAAAATAGGATGACATATTTATCAAAAAGATGCCAGTTGTAGGGATTTCGGTGTTTTTTGTTTGTTTGTTTGTTTTGTTTTGTTTTGTTTTTAATGTAATCTACAAATGTAATGCAGTCTTAAGGGAAACAATAGAAGGTTCTTATTTTGGTGCAACAGACTTGATATATTGATTCACAGAAGCCAAGAATTACTAAGAATATTCTGAGGCAGGGAGGAGACTAAAAAGAGAATTGCCTGATTGCAATACATAGAAAAGGCTCGGAATTTTTTTAAGCCAAAAGGGAACAGATGTGGATCTGCTGCAGTTTCCAGAGAGCAACATTTTCCTGTGCTCTATGATACAGGTATGACTGCTTTTGGACCTTCCTGACTGCAACATGTGGAAAAAATAAGGGATTTCTTAAACCAAAGGGGAACAGGTATGGACCAATCATAGTTTCCAGAGACCAACACTCACCCCGCTTTGGGCCCTTGGCTGTGCAGCCCTGGAGCCAGAAGAGGAACACTGGTAGGAACACCTGTATAGGTCCTTCACAGAACATCGCCCTCCCTGGGCACATTAGACCCTTATAACATCTATCAAGGCTAACATCTATCAAGCAAAGGTTTACATAATGTGAAGAAAGCAACAAACTGTCTCAAACATCATGAAAAAATAAAATGTCCTTTTTTCCCCAAAAAAGCAGAGAATAATGCAGACCCAATGAATACCCCAGACAGAAAGAAAGAGAAGAAATATGTTGATGTGAAGTTATTTAAACAGCTATAGAAGAAGGTGTAAGTGATAGAAGAAACAATGGAAACCATTAAGAAAGTGAATACACTAGAGACAGGGAACCAGAAGAAATATATATCAATGAGGAACAACTTGATCAGCTAGAAGAAAATGCAAAAATAGAAGGATTAAAACTACAGACAGTGAGGTAGGTATAAGAACCTTAACAAATCATCACTGGTTAGAAAGGGCACAGCCAACAGAATGCTAGAATCAACAGAAATACATGAAAATGCAATCCAGGGTATTATGACCAAAATGACAGAAGTGTCCAAAATGCTGGAAGGTAAAAAAAGTGAAATAGAAGAGATTGGTGATGAACAAAGAGCTTCAGTGGAAACATTCTAGAGGGAAAATTAAAGATATGACATAAAGATAATGAAGAAAACATTAGAATCATGTGAAATGACATCAAAAGGAACAATATGCATATGACTGGAATTCCAGAATATAAGAGGGACAGGGAAATCACTGAGAAAATTTTGTGGAAGAGGTGCCAGAAGAAAACTTCCCATGTATTATGAAGAACAGAGAAATCTACATCCAAAAAGCTCAGCAAGCACCAGACTAGACCTAAAAAGAAGAACAGCAAGAAGTATCATTGTTAAATTCTCCAAATTAAAGGATAAGAACAGAATACTAAAAGCAGCATGAGCAAAACAGAGAGTCACTTACAAAGGAGAAACATTTAAATTAAATTCTGATTTCTCAGTAGAAACCATACGTGTTAGAAGGCAATGAGATAGCATATAAAGAAAAATGAAATAAAACAATTGCCAAATGAGGATCCTGTACCTAAACCAAAGCTGTTTATCAAATATGAAGGAGAAATTAGGTTATTTGCAGAATAGAAGGATTTTGTGAAAATAATACAACAACTACAAGAAATTTTAATGAAAGTCCTTCACACAGAGAAACTAAGATAAAGTGGATGGACCATAATAAGCAAAAACAACAGAAAGAGGAACACAGAAAAACGGCAAAAATAAAACCCAGCTTGTCAATAATCACAATTAATGTGAATGGATTATTTACACCAATTAAGAGAAAAAGAATAGCAGAATGGGGTGGGCGGGACAAAGCCTATCAACACATTGCTACAAGATGCACATCTGAGAAAAGAAGAGAAAGCTAGATTAAAAATCAAAGGCTGGGGGGAGGGAGGAATATACCAAGCAAAGGCATCCACAAAAACAGTATGAGTAGTAATAATAATCTCTGATAAAACAGACTTCAGAATGAAACCACCATAAAAGATAAGGAAGGGCACAATATAATGATTAAAAGCACAATAAATAAAGAAGACATAACCTTGGTAAACATTTATCCACCAAATGATAAACTTGCAAAGTACATAAAATAATAGTTAACAAAATTGAAGAAAACAATGATTAGCACCACTCTAGTGGCAGGAGACTTCAACATACAACTCTCATCAATGGAAAGGTTAACTAAAAATAAACTTAATAAAGATGCAGAAGGTCTAAACTATACGATCAGCTAACTCGACCTTCTTGTATTCAGGATACTGCACCCAACTGAAACTCAATTCACTTTCTTCTCAAGTGCACATGTTATATTCTCCAGAATTGATCATGGGTTCGGACACAAAGCAAGCTTCAACTAATTAAAAAACAATGAAATAATACAAAGTGTCTTCTCAGATCACAATGCCTTCAAACTGGAAATTGATCACATGAGGATAAACAGTTCAAAACCACCCACGTGGAAACTAAATAACAGTCTGCTAGAACATAATTAGGTTATATAAGAAATAAAGAATGAAATAAAAAGTTCCTTGAACCAAATGAAAATGGAAATACAACATACCAAAACCTCTGGGATGCAGCTAAAGCAATCATTATGGTGTAGTTCAAAGCAATAGGCACACACATAAAGAGGGAAGAAAGAGAAATTCTCTAACTCAACATCTCCATTACTTAGAAAAAGAACAACAATCCTAATCTCTCAACATCTAGAAGAAAGGAAATTACAAGGACAAGAGCTGAAATCAGTGAAAGAGAAAACAGAAAGACAATTGAAATCACCAATAAGAACAGGAACTGGGTTTTTGAAAGGACCAATTAAATTGACAAACTGTTGGCAAACTTAACAAAAGAAAAAAAGAGAAGACACAGATAATGAGTAAGAAATGATAGAGGTGACATCGCAATAGAACCAGATACATTAAAATATTATCAGAATATTATGAAAAGCTTTGCTCTGATAAACTTGAAAATCTAGAGGAAATTTCAAGAAAACTCCTTGAAACTCATGCCCTACCAAGATTGACAAGGACAGATGTAGAACACTTGAACAGACCCATCACAAAAGAAGAAATTGAGTAGGACATAAAAAGACTTCCACACAAAAGAAGTTTTAGATCAGTTGGCTTCATGGCTGAATTCTACCAAACATTCAGAGAAGATCTATCACCAAGCCTACTTAAATTATTTTAAAATACAGAAAAAGAAGGAACGCTCCCAGGGTCTTTCTGTTAAGTAAGCATAACCCTAAAATCCAAACAAGGCAAAGATATTATCAAAAAAGAAAACTACAGACCAATATCTCTCATAAAGATAGATGTAAAAATCCTTTTCAAAATCTTGACCCTTTACCCTAAGCTCCACCAAGTTATTGGTGGATTCAAATTCTATGCCTTTGGGATAGCAGCACAACTACTTACCGCTAGGCCAGAGTTCTCCATAAATATAGTTATTTTTGCCTTTAGATAAGTGAGGGTTGACTTCATTCAAGCACCATCTGTACTGTAGCCTGTGTCAAGACTTCCGTTCTCCTATTGGCTAATAGTCCACTATCTGTATTTACCACATTTCACTAACTATCCATTTAAGGATGGACATTTCCACCTCTTGGATATTATGACTGGTGTTGCAATGAACATTAGTATACATGAGGCCTAAATACTTTTCTTTTTCAACTAGCTTTGATCCCTTGTGTTCCAAATAGTCTCTCTTAATTTTAGTGGCACATTTTCCTTATCAGTCTTTCTCATTTTGTTTTCATTTTCTTTTCCACAGAGTTTGAACATGCACGTTGGGCTGACTTTCAGGAGAGCTATGGTTTTATTTTTCCCGGTGATCTCTATAACTTTCTTCCAAGATCTTCTTAATGAGACAGACCCCTCTCAGTTGACAAGATTTCAAGGCAGTTTTCTGTGATTCTCCACTATATATATAACTTTTTGTAAAATAAAATTCAAACTCATTGCCATCAAGTCAGTCCTGACTCATTTTGACCCTCTCTTGGGTCTTTGAGGATGTAAATTACAATGGGAGAAAACTGCCTTTCTTTCCTCTTGGAGCAACTGGTGGACTAGAGTAACTGGAGATGGAGCCTGTTGGTGAACAACACAGCTATGGACTATGCCACCAGAGTTCCCTTTTATAAGATATCACATGAAAGGACACTGCCCATACTTCTCCCATGGAGCCGCTGGTGGCGTTGAACCATGTGCCTCCCAAATTGCAGTGTAGCTTCTTGCCACTAGGCCACCAGAGCTCCAAAACTTCAGGACCCTGAGCATACATGTAGAATATATCAGATGACACTTACTTTTGGGGAAAAAAATAAGTTAGTGTCTGGGCTTACTCTCCTATTAAGTAATTTTCTGTGTCATATTTAAAATAGTCCAGTCTATTTCTTCATTCAGTGCTGTCATTCATAGGGTTGATATGAATCATATTCAATTCGATGGAACCTAACAACAGCATTTCCTTCTGGCATAACCAAATGTTGTTGAGTTGATTCCACCCCATAGAGACTCCCTACTGGATTTCTGGGATTGCAAATTTTTAAAGGAAGAGATTGTCCATCTTTCTCTTGCAGAGCTGCATCTAGATTCAATACATTGACCTTTTGGCCAGAAGCCCAATGTATTATATAGAACATGCCTCCAAAACTCCTTTGTGCTTTCTTAATAGCTTGTATTATTATTTTAATGAAATATGTCTTTGGTACTGACAACCACCGCATCTTTACAATGTGCCCTTTTTGTCATTGATTTATACGACTGCATCATTGCCTAGACTGTTCTGAAAGCCATACTCCTCCCCCTCTGTAAAACTCTACAGAGACACCCCTTTAGATAATGTTAAAGCAATTATCATTTCTTCTTAATATGATGTGAACTAACAATTATTTTTTTTATTCTCAGAAAGGAGGTAGCAAGTTATTATCCAAATACACATTCTCCTTATTTCTAAAATTAGCAAAGCCATGCTTTTTAACTGCTCATATTTGCTTCAAGTAGCCCTGTGGTGACATAGTGGGTTATGCATTGGGTTGAATCCATCAGCTGCTCCACACAAGTCTGCTTCCTTCAAGAATTATAGCCCAGGAGCCTGACTCTGCTCACCAGGAGACAGAATTTGTTCAGTAGCAGTAGGTTTGGGTTTTGGTCATTATCACAATATTTTTCAAGTTCCTTTTCAACAGTATTACATTTTTTGTTTCAGTGAAATCTAAGTAGAAGCTATGTGTGCACGATACTTCCGAGTGTTGTGTTTGATTTTAGGTGCTGCTGAGTCAAGTACTTCTCATAGCAATTCCATGACCAATCAAGCTGAACCCTTTTTCATCCTGTGCAGCCTCAGCAATGCTAACGCTGTGGTCACTGTCAATTCACTTTGCCTCTTTCACTGTTCCTCCACCTTTCGAAGCATGAATCTGCCTTTTTTCTTTCATCTTTCCATCTATGTGGAAGGTGAATCTGATGACTGAAGAAATATGAAAAAGTCATTTTGGATCCCGCGAGCTAGACTCATACTCCAGAAACAGGAAGAAAGAGTCTGGAATATCATAGCTATTTCACCATGTCAATTCTGTGGCATCTAGGCTTGTCTGTGTTTGCTTTTTCTATGATGTATACACACATACACACACAACAAAACAACTTACTCATTGCTGTAGAGTTGGAACTGACTCATAATTGATCCTCCCGTGGGTTTTCAGAGGCTATGAAAATGCATGGGAGGAGACTGCCCATCCCAAGGAGCTGCTGGTGGAGTCAAACTAATGGCTTTACTTAAGAAGTAAACTTAGGCCTAACTGTACTTTTCCTAATGAATCTGTCATTAATTCCCTCCAAGGCTAATAGTTTACCTCAGACTCTTTATTAAGTTCATTATAATTTTTATTTCTTACTAGAATGAATCAAAGCTTTTTAAAAAAATTAAAAAGCTGTCCTCTAATCAGTGAAACATAATTATCTTTGATTCCTTGATTTTTAAAATTTTCCCAAGGGTAGTCTATTTTTTTTCTTCAAGGAAACACCAGAAAGTAAGAATACTAGGTACAAGTGCCCTCCCTTTAGGACTTATTGCTGTATGTCTCCCCTTCACAGATGGCCCTCGGGTCTCTTTTTCCTCTTCTGTTCCTATATCTGAGCTCGATGGAGAGGGCAGTCTATTTCAGCTCACATCAAAAGGTCTGCACCATTATATCTCAGTGGGAAGCACTGGTTGGTGACAGTGAAAAGATCCAGAATTGAATAGAGAGATTCATCCTACTAAATTTAGAGGCAGGCTTTCTATATTTAGTTTAGATCTGAAATAGGAAAATTTCCAACTAGAAAATTTATAGATTAAATGAGAAGGACAGCAGTTTGCTTTGTCCTTGCATTTAATTCAGGCCTCAGAACCATTATTACATACATTGTTTTCAGTAAATGCCTACTTATTCACCACGGAGTCCTAAACACTAGAGTGAACAATCTTTCTTATTTAGGCAGAGTTAATAGTCTACAGTGGATGATAATATCAATAATAATAACAATGATTGATATCTATTAAAGTTGGACATGCCAATCATCTGATAATGCTTTATATGCATTTCCTTGTTCAACCTTACAATTTTTTGAATCACAATCAACACTATGATATGGACAACTGTTACATTAGAGGCATTTGACTTACGTTGTAATTTGTTGCTGTCAGTTGACTATATGACTCATAGCAATCCTATGAGCAACAGATTGCGATCTTGCCTTATCCTGCACCGTCCTTACTCGCTCCCTTTGTTGTAGTAACTGTGTCAGTCCAGGTCTTTGAGGATCTTCCTTCCTTTTACTGACTTCCAATTTTTCCAAGAATGATGTCTTTTTCCGAGAACATGGTATTTCCTGACAATGCACTCAGTATATTTCAGACGAAGTTTCATGATATTATTGTTGTTGTTGTTGTTGTTGTTATGTGCCATCGAGTTATTTGCGACTCATAGCGACCCTATGTACAACAGCCCTAACCCTGCTCTATCCTGTGCCAATCTCATTGCCTCTGACACACCCATCCCGA
>NW_006399780.1:2280046-2291593 GCF_000299155.1 Elephantulus edwardii | reverse complement strand
AATACAATGACTCAGTATATTCCTTCCATCTTCTTTTGATACCTCCTGGATCATTTAACATTCTGCCTAAAGCATCCTTGATTGTAGCAACTCGAGGTTTGAATTTGTTCTTAAGTTCCTTGAGCTTAAGAAATGCTGAATGAGTTTGGCCCTTTCGATTTTCTGACTCTAGCTCCTCACACATTTCATTGTAGTATTTTGCTTTGTCATTCCGTGTTGCCTTTTGGAATCTTCTGTTCAGCTTAGTGTCTTGGATTCTTCCTTGTGATTTGGCTTCTATACACAGAGAATTTACAGTACACAAATTATCCTCATTTCACAGGTGAAAAACAAAAAACCACAACTGGAACACAGAGAGGTTCCTTAACTTGGGGTCCGGATGTGTATCTAGATGACTT
Source organism: Elephantulus edwardii (assembly GCF_000299155.1). NCBI lineage: Eukaryota > Metazoa > Chordata > Mammalia > Macroscelidea > Macroscelididae > Elephantulus > Elephantulus edwardii. The sequence goes on along the minus strand of NW_006399780.1, from coordinate 2,291,195 downwards.
GACAGTGGAGCTGGACCTCTCAGTGCTCTGTTAGACAGCCTGCCTATGCAGACAGGAAACACTTCTGATCGCTTGTGAATTAAATGCTTTGCAGAGCATCTGGAGGAAATCAGCAACCTTAACTACTCTACTTTTAAGCTGTATTTGCTTTCACATCTATCTCCTTACTTTGCTACATGTAAAAGTCAATGTTCACTTTACAGGGAGATGATGCTGTCAGTTTTTATTTTAGACCTTGATGCTAACACTACAAACAGATTTGTGAAGAATAAATGGCATCTGCTCCTTTGCATGGAGTAGAGAATAAAGAGACTCTAAGCAGGAAAATGGCACAAGGAAATCAGTAACTATGGTTCTTAAAGTGGCTTTGTGACATTTTTCTTTCTTTCTGATTTAGGACTTTTTAAGATAGGTAGTTCTTGCTAACTATCATTGAGTAGGTTTCTGCCTTATGGAGACGACGTGCACAATAGAACAAAATGAGGTGCAGGTCTGAATCGGACAATTTTAGTTCTTAGGGATGAAATAACTAGTTTTTAGAAGAAGGTTGCTGGGCTTCTCTTCTCATCCTACCTTATATTCCTAGAAGCTGCTTCCTCCTTTATCTTATGTCTAGAAGCTTTGTTGAAACTTTTTTGGTATTAGAGCAACATGCATGCCTCCATTGATGGACAATAGTGCACACACATGAGGTATAGTAACCAGAAATAAGGGTCTCCCTCATGGAAGTTGAGAATTCTACCACTTATCAAACATTCCACACTAAATGAGAAAATTAATTTTTAAGCCAATGAAGAGTAAAACCTCCTTTTTACAGAAGATCAGAGGAAAGAGAACTTCAGGTAAGCTACAACGTGCACTAATCAATAGTTACCCTAGATATTGTATGAATCATTTGCCTCTAATGACCTAAGATATAGGGAGATAAATGGAAGACTGAAGTCATACTAAAGAAATGAAGTTTAATCTCCATTGGCAGATTCAATTCTTACTCATTACTCATATTGTAGTTCAGCTGTACTATGCCAGTTATGTACTAACAACAACTAGCAATTAGAAAGAAAAATTGGAATTAAAACATTGAATGTAGTTGGGAAATAGAGATGAGGGAATGGGCTTGGTGACAAAAGTGAGGCTGGGGATCCTATAATAGAATTTTGTACGCTAAATGATTGATTTATTAAAAACATTTTGTAAAAAGACTAAATTGTGACTATATATGGACTTCACCTGGTGGACTATGTAGAAATCAGGTTGACAACATCTGTGGAAAGAGTCAATGGAGAACCCCAATATCAGCAGTCAAAACAAAGCCACAATATGACTGTGGAACCTAACTACTCATATGTAAGTTCAAATGAAATGGGAAGAAAATTCAAACAAATCCAGGAGAATCAAAATATGACCTTGAGTGTACCCAATAGGATTAAAAAGAAATCATCCTAATAATAGATTTGATGCATTAAACACTAATGACAAAGAAGAGACCACGTGTGGGACAAGAATGATCGTATCCTTGAAGAAAACAAAATGTTATTTCAAAGACAGACAAAAGAAAAACACAAATGGTTGAAAAAAGAGACTCTGACATTTACACTTGGAAGAAAAGAAGGGAAAACAAGAGGAAGGAATGCTGAAGTAAGAGAAATGAAGATTTCAAAGGGCAACTGAAGAAGAAAAAAACCAAAGTTTTATAAAGAAATGTGCAAAAAACTAGAGCTAGGAAACTGAAAGAGAAGAACATATCTGGCATTTCTAAAGTGGAAAGAACTGAAAAACAAATCCAAGCCTTGAGTTTCAATGTAAAAAAATTCTATGGGCAAAAGTTTCCGTTCTTGGCTAATGCACTTGATGTGCAGCCATCACTGTCTGTAAGTGGCATGCATGTTAGGAGAAACCCAAGCAGCACTGATGCACTAGCAAAAACCCAGGCTGAACTCTGAGCAGAATAGTGAGAGGATCAATAAAACATGTTCTTTGATGCTTGTCTCCCCTTTGGTGAAATGAACAGGAATTTTGAAGTCAGACTATCCTGGGTTCAAAATCATATCCTAGCCTTGTAACATGTTAATTGTACTAACTCTTCAAGGCCTGGTGCACACAGGGCTGTAGCAAATGCCTTTATAGTGTTTGACACATGCACAAGACTCTCAGGAAATGTTAATCCCACTCTTTCCTCAGTGTCTGCTCCCATTATGCCCTCCCCTCTCCTCCTCAAAGGCTCTTCAGGAACAACCTCGGCGTCTTTGTCTCCTTGATCTTCAGGTTCTTACATGTTCAGTGTGGTGATAGACAGCATGTTTCTCAAATAACAACTGAGACAAGAAACATACTTTTGTGCATGACTGTATCCTGAATTGCAGGATTTACAACATTATTTTAATTTTTTAAATTAATATTCTATCATTCATGTATATTGTCTTTTATCCATATACATTGTGTTTTATGCGATCTTTCATTTTCATTATAGTTCATTCATGTATATTGTAGGTCCCCCTTCACATCTTACTAATAATTATGTCCATAAAACATGTGCACCAGCTACTTCCTGCCACATGCCTTAATATTGCTCTTTTAGCCAATTTTTGGTTTGCCCATTTTTATTAAACCAGCACTCTGAGGGTACAAGCATGCTCCTTCTGCTGAAAAATTGTTCTTCTTGGAAACTTTGAACATCTGCACCCTCAAGCAAAGTCCAGTCTGGAGCAAGCCATCAGGTTGCAGCAAGCAACCCTAGTTCAGAGCATGAATCATCTTCTCTCCATCTTCAGGGGTTCTGGCCAACTCATCCCCAAGTATCCGTGGCTAGGTTTAAATGGGTATCATCTGCAAGCTGAGGAGTCCACACCTTTCTTTGCATTTCACACTGGTTGGCCTCCTCACTCATCCCCAGCCTCCACATGGGGTCAAGTCAACAAGCCAGGGGTCCACCAACCCTTCCCTGCTCAAACACACATCTGTGCATGCTAGGTGGGCAGTGCTGAAGGAGTATGTCCAAGCTCAGCATGTTTCTCCATTGTTGTATTCCTCTCATTTCCACTCATGTAGAACCAGGTGATCACCGTAAGACTTCCAGCAGTTTTGTTTCCACTTACTACAATAGAGTTCTGGTGGCAGGTAGCAAGACGTTTCACTGCAATCCCGAAGGCACACAGTTCAAGACCACCAGCTGCTTCATGGGAGAAGAATGGGCAGTCTCCACTTATGCAATTAACTTCCTCTGAAAACCCACTGGAAGGTCAGCTCTGAGTCAGTTCTGACACAACAACAGCAACAACTACAAAGGAGAGTCCCCAAACCACCCCTAGTCTCAAATGCCCACTCTAGGGACATTACCACCATCTTATAAATCTCTAAACTAGATGCTTCAAAGGTGCTTTTCAGAGCTTATATTTAACAAAGTGCTCAGTCTATCCTCTCATCCATCACACCAGATGTCAAGTGTCTATAAAAGGGGTAGAAGGCTGAAGAAGAGGTAGGGCTAGCTGTAAAATGTTGTTGTTGTTGTTATGTGCCCTCGAGTCCCCTGAGACTCATAGCTGTAAAATAGTTATTTTAAAATGTGTTGCTTAATTAATATTGTAATCACAAAGTCTTTGGTGGTAGTCCATGCTTTCATTTCTATGTTCCAAATGATGAATCTAACAGTTTAGAACACTGTGCCCAATTGCACAATAAGCTGGACACTGTGATGGACTGATGATTTTGGTCAAAGACTTATGGATTTTATGGAGTCATGTCACTGACTCCATTTACCACAGTTCCAGGAGAAGCAGCCACAGATAATACTGTAGATTCAGTTCCAGACCACTGCACTACAGTTAATTATTGCAGTAAAGTGAGTCATTTTGGTTCTTTGGTTTACACCATGTTTACAATATATCATAGTCTAATAAGTGTGCAAAAGAGTAATATTAGAAAAGTCTGAACCATTACCAAATGACACACAGACATTAAGTGAGTACATGCTGTTGGAAAAATAGACTTGCTAGATATTGCCTCACACCTTTAATCTATACCAAATGCAGGGTCATTGAAGCACAATGAAGCAAAACGCAATGAAACATTGTTATAATAAGCATGAAAGGTATTCTTGTCTCTCTTCTCTTAATGAATGCTAACCTCCCCTTGGAAGTCCTGCTCCATGAGAAGGCCTACAACCTACAAGGCTCTTCTAAGAGCAATACAGAATATTCAAATATGATAATATAATCAAATTTGTAAACAATGCTTATCATTTGATCAGGAAGGAGACATGTAGAAATCTTTTTTCTACCTTCTGTGTAAGGTCCCCTTAGCTCTCTGTGGAGCTCATGGCGTGAATTCCAAACATAAACAGACGGGCAGTGCATTTCTAATTCCCAGAAATTCTCCCACTCCACAGCCTCCCTGGGGCCAAGTTCAACGCACCTTGTGTCTGGGTGCCATCTGTACTCTGCTAATGGAACCTGGAGTGTGGGAAGTGAAGATGTTTTTGAAAACACATTTTTCAGGTGGGGTTGTCATTGATTAACCTCTCTTTATGTTTCAGCCTTTCTCCCTTAGACCCCAGTTGTGTGACTAATACCTGGCTGTATTATGTGTGATTATTTGTGAAGGCTGAAGTGCTGTTTGTGGGATGGGACCTTGCACTTGTGTGCGCTGTTGCGGAGAATATGGGAGACCAAGCATTCAGTCGGCTATTTATAAAGATAATTGTTGCCTGCAAGAGTTCTAGACATCCACTTGTCCACACCCCAGGGAGGAGCAGGGACTCTTTATCATGTCTGGACTTAATAAAGAAGAAATAATACGAGCTATCTAGCTTGCTACAATGTGTCTTCTGCAGTAATCCTCTGTTTCAATTTTCTGCTTAGTATTGTATACACAGAAAACAGCCTTGCAAATTTAACGCTGCTCCAGTTTTTCTTCTTGTGAGGACATGAGGAAATTTCACAAACGACACCTTTTGGATTTAATGATGCAAAATGGTGCTATGTCACACTGTCTCCACTGCCTTGAGGTCTCAGTGCATGTTTAATAAGGAAAGTAATTTTATCTGTACAGAAAATATGTTTCAAATTGTGTTCCTCCCCTGTGTGTGGATTTCTATGTATCATACACAGACAAGAACTTGCTTAAAGGCTGTCAAAGGGCCTCACGGTTTTGTGAAGCAGAAACAGGAAATCACTGTTCCTTAGAGGTCGGAACAGGTAATTGGGACACACAGAACAGTCCAGTGTCCATGACCAAGGTTTGTCTGCACAGAGATATAAACCCCACCCACTACACTCCATAACTTTCAGTTGAACCCAATGCTGTGTCCTGAACAGTCTGAGTTTTCTCTACAGAGGCTAATCAAATGGCCAAGCGGATAAAAGTGATCAGCTAGTTAATCAGCAAGGTCCTGAACAATTACTTTTGTAGAAAAAATACAATATGGATATAAAAGTTGCTTTTTCAGGTGGCACAGTAAACTGTCTGTTGGGTTGCCACCCCCCTTCCCCGCTCGCAGCTACTGCTCGCTCTCTCCCTCCCTCCAAGCTCCATAGAAATAAGATGAAGGAGTCTGATCTTCCCTGAAGATCATTGCTTTGGGAAGTTTATGGAACAATTCTACCTTGTTGTGCCATATGGTCATTATGAGTTGGAATAGACTCGATGCCAGTGGATTTTATTTTGACTTGCATTCTAAATATGCTATGTTGGAGAAGCAGATCTGATTTTTGAGATTACCCAAAGAGACTCTTCCCATATCTTTCCGATTTGGAAGATTGCAGCACAGCTACCCTTTTAGGGGGTCTTCTCTTTATCATTGGGGATATTTCTTTCCATGTATTCCAGCTAATCTCCTCTGTACCTACAATTTTCATCATAGAAAGAAAATGCTTTTCCACCAGGATAACCTGATTCAAAGTACACCCACCATGTACTGTAACTTTCATCCTCACTCCCACTCCCACCCCCCCTAAGTATCTTAGTAGTCTTTACAGTTTTGTAAGTTTGCATTTGGTGAAACAATGACAAGTGCATTGATAGTAATGGTATGTGCTGAGCTTCACCAAGAGCTTTGATCATTCCAAGGAAGGCTTTTGACCTTTAGAAACGTAAATGAATTCCAGGTCTCATGAGTTACTTGCGTTATTGATTTTTTTAAAGAAAAAGATGAATTACTTTCAGTAATGAAGAACAGTCTTGGTAAGGTGAGTGGTCCAAGGTGCAGAGTCATTAACACAGGTGACCCTTGCACTGGAATAGTAGTTGAGATGTTGTTGTTGTTGTTGTTGTTAGGTGCCATCCAATACAACCCTATGAACAGCCAACCTGAACCCTGACCTATCCTGCGTCAACCTCATCATCTCTGACACACCTAGAACCCATTGCTAAAATCACCATTTATCTCACTGGGGGTCTTCCTCTCCTTCATTGACCCTCCGTCTTTCCAAGCATTATGTCCCCTTTCAAGAACAGCCTTGCCTAGCTCAATGTCCGAAGTATGAAAGTAGTTGAGATAGTTTATGCCTAACATTTCAGGCAAATGAGGAGACAATGTTACAAACACAGTTAGAAGTAGAATTAAAGAATTCTACTGATATTCTGGGAGTAAACAACATGCCTCCGGAAACTTTATGAACTTTGACATATGTTGATAGCTGTAGAGGGGCGTCAGGCCTTTTGTTTATAGGGTCACTAGGAGTCATGCTCCACTCGAAGACAATCAACCACAACAACAACTAATGTTCTGAGGGAGTCCATATGCTGCTGAACCAAAGGCAATACCTCTCTGGTGGTCCAAACCCACCAAAGAATCTGAGGGAGACACACTATGTGATTTATAGCCTCAGAAACACAATGGTGGGCAGGGGAAACTATGAGTCAACTTGAACTTAACAACAATTAAATGAGATTATTGATGCCTCCAGGAGCCCTGATGGTGCAGTAAAGTGCTTGGCTACTAACTAAAAAGCCAACAGTTTGAATCCACCAGCTGTTTCAGAGTAGAAAGATGTGGAATCCAATTTCCATAACGATTTTCAGCCTAGGAAACCATATGGAACAGTTCTTCTTTGGTTTTTGGTTTGATTTGGTTTTTTGTTTTTTTGTTTTTTTTTTAATTTATGTTGGGTTTTTTGTTTTGTTTTGTTTTAAACTATTTATAATAGTTTATTTACAAAATTCAAATACATTATTATTCAGACCAGATTCTTCCAATTTCCCTCATCCTTACCATCAAATTGTGCAACCCCATGATTAATCCTCCCTCCACAAACACATCCTCATTTCTCTGCTTCCACCTTATCAGCCCCCTTGGATCCTCATACTCATTCTAACGGTTATATACAGTATTTTTCCTTATGGGATGGAGTTCACTCAGAATAATGCTCTCCTGTTCCTGCCAAGCAAGGTAATAATTAACAAAATCATTGCTCCTACATGATGTGTAGTATTCTATTGTGTGACTATACCAAAATTTGTCAATTAGTTCCATTGTGGTTGGGAATTTAGGCTGTTTCCATGTTCTTGCTATGGTGAATAATACTGCTAGGAACATTGGTGTACAAGTCTCCCTTTGTGCCTCACTTATAATTTTTCTCAGGGTATATTCCAAGCTTTCTGATGCGTATAAAGTAACTGTAAAGACTGTGGCCTGTATCAGGTGCACTTTAGTCTCCAAACTGTTATCATTGCTCTCCAGTAGTTTCGAGAGGTCTCTGACAGCAGACTTACCCAATGCAATTAATCTTTTAATTTCCTGGCTGCTGGCACCAAGAGTGGTGATTGTAGAGCTAAGAAAACTGAAGCTGTCAACAATCTCAATCTCGTCACCATCCATAATGATGTTCCCAATTGGCCCAGTGGTGAGAATCTTTGTTTTCTTGATGTTGAGCTTCAATTCATATTGAAGGCTGCAGTCCTTGACCTTCTGCAGCAAGTGATTCAGTTGCTCCTCAGTTTCAGCAAGGAGGGTTGTATCATCTACATAGTGCAGATTTTTGATGAATCTTCCTCCAATTCTGATGCCACATTTCTCCTCATAGAGCCCAGCCTTCCAGATAATATGTTCCACATATGGATTGAAAAGATATGAAGATAGGACACATCCTTGGTGCACACTCTTCCCAATTTTGAGCCATGCAGTATTTCCTTGCTTTGTTCCAATGACTGCATTCTGGTCCAAGTATAAGTTTTGCATAAGCATAAACAAGGGACTAGGGATAATGGAAGGATAATTGATGCCTTTGACCTGTGGTACTGGAGAAGAGTATTTTATATACCATGGACTGCTAAGAGAACAAACAAGTTCATCTTGGAGAGGGTTAATCCAGGCTGCTCCTTGGAGGCAAGGATTCTGAAACTAAGTCTAACATATTTTGGACTTTTGCAAGGTGGGTTCAATTCTTGGAGAGGAATGTCATGCTTGGGAGGGTAGAGGGACAGTGCAAGAGAGGAAGACCATCAATGAGATAGACTGATTCAGTTACTGTGGTATTGCGGGGTAGGTATATCAGAGACAATAAGATTGGCACAGGATAGAGCAGTGTTTAGGGCTATTGCACATAGGGTCTCTCTATGAGTTGTAGGAAACTCAACAGCACATAACAACAACATGTTCAAAGCAGTGGAATAAATGGTTATTCCATTTTACAATCCTACCAACAATGTGTAAGAGTTCCCATTTCACCACATCCTCTCCAAGATTTATTACTTGCTGTCCTGCCACTGACTACGTCAGCAGCCAGTGCAACCATCGTCAGCAGCCATAGATCTGTTCCAGTTGATTAATTAGCTTTACTAGGTGGGACTCCTTAAGCTCAAGCCAAAGAAGGGAAGACCGGGACACCAGGAGGCAGGCAAGAAGCCACTTCCAGAAGGGAACAGTTCGACTCTGTCTTATGGCACAGCTTTAAGTTGCATCAACTTGACAACAACTAGTTTTGGGGTTTGTACCAATTCCTCAAGTAGCTCTGCTGTGAAGTTAAACGCTTGTCTGTTAACTGGAAGAAGAGCAGTTAAAACCAGGCAGCAGATTTGGGGGGAAAGCTTGCTAATTTACTTCTGCAAAGATTTCACCTATATGGGTAGTCTTATTCTATTCTATAGGGTCTCTAGAAGAATGGTAATCCCAGCACACCTGATTGTGCTCGTGTGAAACCTATACTTGGGTCAAGAGGCAGTTGTCAGAACAGAGCAAGGAAACACTACATGGTTAAAAATCAAGAAAGAAATGCATCAGGGATGTGTCCTGTCTCCATACCTCTTCAATCTGTATACAGAACAGATTATTTGAGAGGCTGGACTTATGAGGAGCAATGTGGCATCAGGATTGGAGGAAGAATAATTAACAACCTGTGTTGTGCTGATGACACCACCTTACTTGCTGAAACTTATGAGGGTCTGAAGCATTTGCTGCAGAGGGTTAAGGACTATAGCCTTCAATATGGATTGAAGCTCAATATTCAAAAAACAAAGATTCTCACGACTGGGCCAATTGGTAGCACCACGATAAATACAGACAAAATTGAGATAATTAACAATTTTGTGTTGTTCAGTCCACAATCAACACTTTTGGCTCCAAAAGTCAGGAAATCAAAAGATAAATTTCATTAGGAAAATCTGCTGTCAGGGACCTCTCCAGAGTGCTGAAGCAATGAGGTAAGTCTAGAGACTAAGGTGCACCTGATTCATGTCATGGTCTTCACAATTACTTGCTATACATCAGAGATCTGGACAATTACCAAGAATGAAAAAAAAATTTAATGCCTTTGAGCTGTGGTGCTAGAGAAGAGTACTGAACATACCACAGACTGTGAAGAAAACAAACAGGTCTGTTCTAGAGAGGGTGAAACCAAGCTTCTCCTTGGAAACAGGGTTTTGAGGTTCTGTCTCACATACTTTCGGCATGTTGCTAGGAGAAGGACATCATGCTTTGAAGAGTAGAGGTACAGTGTAAGAACAGAAGACCACAGATGAGAAGGATTGACACAGTGACTCAGGTAATGAGGTAATAAGGATACAGGTGTCAGGGACAATAAGATTGGCTCTGGATAAAGCAGGGTTCAGAGCTACTGTATATGGGATTGCTATGAGTCATAGTTGATTCAACAGCACGTTGCAACTATTACAACTACAATGACAGTAATAGGGAGCTCTGGTGGTTTAGTGGTAAGGAACTGTGCTGCCAACACAAAGATGTAAAGTTTAAATCCACCAGGAGCTCCATGGGAGAAAGATGAGCAGTCTCATACTGTGTATTTTACTGTCTCTGAAAACACACTGGCGAATTTGCTGTGGATTTATCAGCTATGAGTTGGTGATATACACACACATACTAGAAGCCACTTGAGATCACTAATGAACTGTGAGATTAAGACCTGGAACTGCCTCCAAGGAGGAATTGACCCTATCAAGATTCTGATGTGAACTTTCAATGCCCAAACTGTGAGAAAACAAACTTTTTTGTTTTAAATACACCTCCTTGTATTATCTGTATTATAGTGGAGCTCTGGTGGCTTAGTGGTAAGGAGTTAAGCTGACAACCCAAAGGCTTGAAGTTCAGATACACCAGCTACTCTTTAGGAAAAAGATAAGAAATCTCCTCCTGTGTGATTAAACTGCCTCTTAAAATCTGTCGCAGGGTCAGCTATGAGTTGTTCCCACTTTGATGGTACATAGCAACAATAATAAGAACAACTTGTGGTATTTATATTATAGGAGTGAGAACATCAACAAGAAGAAACTAATATATCATCTTTCCCCTCCTACTTTTCTATTATTTTTATTAACAATTTTATTATTTACATATATTGTATTACATACAGTCCTTCATTTACATTAAATTTTATTTGTTTACACTGTGCGTTTGTTTTCAGACACATGTTTATAAGATGTTGTTGTTGTTATGTGCCGTCGAGTCGCTTGCGACTCATAGCGACCCTATCTACAACAGCCCTAAACCCTGCTCTATCCTGTGCCAATCTCATTGCCTCTGACACATCCATCCCGGTTACCCCAGTCACTGAATCAGTCCACCTCATAGAGGGTCTTCCCCTCCTGCACTGTCCCTCCACTCTGCCCAGCATGATGTCCCTCTCCAAAGACCTGTCTCTCCTTACAACATGTCCAAAGTATGTCAGGCGAAGCCTCAGAATCCTTGCCTCAAAGGAGCAGC
>NW_006399780.1:2268356-2278246 GCF_000299155.1 Elephantulus edwardii | reverse complement strand
AGATGTAATCAATCTGATTCCTATGCATACCATCAGGTGAAATCCATGTGTATAATCTACGTTTATGTCTCTTAAAAAACGTATTTGCAATGAATAAGTCATTGATTGTGCAAAATTCAATCATTCTATCTCCATCTTCATTTCTGTCACCAAGTCCATGTTTTCCAACTACTGATTCTTCTTCCCTGTTCCCAACTTTTGTGTTCTAGTCACTCATTATTATCAATGCATCTTGATTGCATGTTCGATCTCTGCCTGTAAGAGTTGGTAGAAATCATCTATTTCATAGGACTTATTTATATACAATCACTGTTGTTGTAGTGTGCTGTAGAGTTGGAACCAACCCACAGCTCACCGTTTGGTGGGTTTTCAGAGTTAGTTAATTGCTTGTGGGGAGATTGCCCATTCCGTCTCCTGCAGAGCAGCTAGTGGCCTTGAACCATGTGCCTTCAGAATTGTAGCACAGCTTCTTGCCACAAGGCCACCCAAGCTAGACACAGTAAAACAATTCTACTCTATCTATTTCATTACCTGGCAGAATTTATTACAATCATCTCTTTTTTTTAGTAAAGAGAATGACCTGCTAAACTATGTGGGGTGGGTTTAGAACTGCTCAATAAACTCATCTGCAAATTTGTTTTGTGACCTATGCAACAAATTTTCATATGCAATTCCACTGCTTGGAATTTACCCCAAGAAACTGGGAACTGAGGCACAAATGAAGACTTGTACACCAATGTTCATAGCAGCATTATTCACTGTCACAAGAACATGGAAACAGCCTAAATGTCCAACCATAATGGAATGGATTGACAAATTATGGTACATTCATACAATGGAATACTATGCATCATGCAGGGGCAATAATTTTGTCAATCATTATCTAACTTGGAAGGCACTGGAGAGCATTATGCTGAGTGAACTAACTCAGTCCCATGAGGACAAATACTGTATAAGACTATTATTGTAGAAATAGGTAACTAATAAAACATGTATTAGGATCTAATGGGGGAAGGGTGGGAACAAAGGGATGAGAATGGGGGGACCTAATCATAGGGTTGCACAATTCAATGGGTGGAGGGAAGGGTGGGTTAAGGAAATGGGAAAGATTCGGTGTGAAAAACAATGTTTGCAAACTTTGTAAGTAAATCAGTGTAAAAAAATATAATAACAACATCAACTCTAGATTCAATGCAAAAATTTTCTCTAATGCACAGATACGAAACAATTGATTTCCCTTTTGCCCTGTACTACTCTAATAGTTTCCATGCTTTCTTTGATCTTGTCAACATAACTATAAATATTCAACCTGAAAGGATGTACTCAAACTTTAAAAAAGTCACTTAAATATTTTTTTGCACAAATAAAGTATCAGTTTGCTATGTTTTCATGATCTAACATGTATGTCACTTTCTTTACATGGAAACCTACCACAAGATGCAGATTTCACGGTAAATACAATAAATACTACCACACACACCTACAATTTTACCAGTACAGCATGCTGTCTTATACAAGCTCTAATAGTGCAGATAACAAACATCCATGGAGAGGTCAGCAAGGTCACCCCAGCTTCTTACCTGCTCTCACAATGATGAAGGTCATCGCACCTTTGCAGATGCATGGTTTATGGACTCCCTCCGAACCCTGTGTCAGCCCAGACCTGCTCTTGCTGCCATGAAAATGTCAGGTCCCAAATTTGACACAAAGTAGCCATGGATGCACCCATTCCATCTAGAGACAGAAAGAGAAGATATCATCTTTACAATAATTTAATGAACTTTCCCATCAAAAAACTTGCACGTGCAGAACCATTCTTCTAGGAGAAATATTTCTTTTGTGAGTAAAGACAACTGTGTTCAGCATCATTTCTTTTCAGACCAGGAAACCAGGTATTTTCCTCATATAGGATGGTTTTTGCCTCCAAAGTTTAATTTAAAAGAATTAATAATTCAGTCAATAGTTAACTCAGTTGATGTTTGTTTATTTTTTTAGTAGAGAAGCATTCGTTAACAAGTAACAGCACAGTGTGGGCATCATGAGAGATCTATGATTTCACTTCAGCTAGAAGTTTTGTTTTGATTTATGCACACAAATACATATTTTTGGAGGACAGTTTCTCTCTCTTCCCTCTCTCTCCTCTACCCTTTCCTCAGAGACTGGGAAAAATAATGTTACCAAGCTGTTTTCCAATGTAAAACTTATTTGTTTCCTCTGAAGAAAGCTTTTTATTGTTGAAACACAACTGAATAAGTGTGGATCCAAAGTTAATTTTTGGCATCCTTTAAAGAGTTTTAAAGTATTTTTTAGAAAATGATTTCTTTCTTTCGAAGGGCTATTGCAATATATTAAGCATTACTCAAATAGCTCATGGCAACAATTCCGGGGTGAGGAAGAAATAAGTCCTTGGAACATCAGCTTCTCAGGGAAGCAGAAGCTTAAAATTCCTGTCTGAGGAATCTCCACACAGATGTAAGTCTCTGACTGTGTGTGTGTGTATTAGTGAATTTTCCCCCTTATTTCTTATATGTGGTAATACAACAAAATACAATTATTAACCAGAAAGGAATTATTAAGAATATACAAGAATAGACTTAATTTTGACACTAACTGGAAACCACTTCAGCATACCGATAGCATTTTTACTCAATTTAAATGATCAAATATGATAATTATATAAGCAAATACTTACATACCAACCTCTAATTTTCTAAATGATCATTCACTAATTCATTGCCCTTGAGTAGGAATCGACTCATAGCTGACCCTCCCGTGGGCTTTTGAAATCTACAAATTGCATAGGAGAAGATTGCCTATATTTCTGCCTCAGAAGATCTGGTGGATTCAAACCACCTGCCTTTGGATTGAAGTGCAACTTCTTACCCACTAGTAACATGATAGCAATTACTATAAAAATAAAAGAATTGCCACACAGTTAATTACAACTGCATGCGCATCAGAGTTGAACTATACTAAAAGGGTTTTCAACCATTCCAAAGGGTATTCAGGTAGATTACTTTGGGCACATTTGTTGAAAAGGTCCTATTCACTGTTTGTTGTTTTCATTTTAAATTTTATTTTATACTGGTTTATTTACAAAACTTTAATACATTGTTTTCATACCAGATCCTTCCCATTTCCCTCACCTCCCCCATCAAATTGTATTACCCAATGATTAACACACCCCCAACCCCACCCCTGGACATCATGCTTGGGAGGGTGGAGGGACAGCACAAGAGAGGAAGGCCCTCTATGAGGTGCATTGATTCAGTGACTGGGATAATTGGGATGGGAGTGTCAGAGACAGTGCGATTGGCACAGGACAGAGTGGAGTTTAGGGCTGTTGTACATAGGGTTGCTATGAGTCGCAGGCAACTCGACGGCACATAACAACAACAACAACATCATATTCCATTTAGAAGTCTCTTTACACTGTAGACTAAGCTTTCTAAGCTTAATGCTAGTTTGCAAAATCAAGAGTCAACATCATTCTCAATGGAGAAAGACTAAAAGTACTTTCCTTGTGAAGCAGGACCAGACAAGGATGCCTAGTGTCACCAGTCCTGTTCAACATTGTACTGGAAATGTTTGCTAGTGCAATATAACAAGAGAAGGAAATAGAAGGCATCCAGATAGGCAGAGATTGTTAAATTATCACTGTATGCAGATGATATGAGCATGTACTCAGAAAACCCTCAAAATCCAACCAAAAAAACCCCAAAATACCCCAAACTTGTTAGAGCTAGTAGGACAACTTAGTAGAGTGGTAGGATATAAGATCAATATAAAAAAATCAGTGGGATTTCTTTACAGTAACAAAGAGAACTCAGAGAAGGGACTAAAGAAAGCAATACCATGATACTTGAGAGTGAACCTAACTAGAGGTACAAAAGACCTGTACAAAGATAGCTACAGAACATTTCTGTGAGACAAAATTAAAGACCTAAATAAATGAAAAAATGTGCCCTGTTCATGGATAGGAAAACTCAATATTGTGAAAATGATGTTCCTACCAAAAGCAATCTAAAAGTTCAGAACAATCCAATACAGATACCAAATTCATTTTTCAATGAGTTTGAAAGGAAAATTGTAAAATTTATTTAGAGAGGAAAGAGACAGCAAAAAATCAAAACACTTCTGAGAAACAAAAATGAAGTCGGAGACAATAACGCTCCCTGACTGCAAAACCTGCTACACAGCAGTAGTAACCAAAACAGCATGGTACTGGTACAATGGCAAGTACATAGTCCAATGGAACAGAATTGAGAACCTAGAAATAGACCCAGTTATCTATGGTCAACTGATATTAAAAAAGGAAATAAAACCTATCAAATGGGGAAATGACAACCTCTTGAACATATGATGCTGGCAAAATTAGAGTGCTGTCTGCAGAAAGCTGAAACAAGATTCACATCTCACACAAAAAATCAACTCAAGGTGGATCAGAGATCTGGGAGTAAAGACAAAAACCATAAAGTTCATCAGAGACAAACTGAGATCAAGCTTCAAAAGTCTAGTATATAGTATAAAAAGATTGCCAAATATAGCCAGAAATGCACAACCTGAAACTTAAGATAATACTGATGAATGGGACCTTCTAAAGATTAAATCCGGTGCACATCACAGGGTGAAAAGAAAACCTATCAACCGGGAACAAATATTTGACAATACAATCTCAGACAAGAGTTTCATAACAAAAGTTGACAGAATACGCCATAAAAAAAGACTGATAACCCAAAAACAAAATGGGCAAAAGACATGGAAAGATTTTTCACAGAGGAAGACATTCAAATAGCCAACAGACACATGAAGAAATGCTCCAAATCACTAGCAATAAAAGAGATACAAATGAAAACAATGAGATACCATATCTCTCCAGTAGCATTGGCAAAGTTTTAAAAGGACAGCAAATAAAAATTGTTGGAGAGGATGTAGCAAGATAGGAACTCTTATACATTGTTGGTGGGATTGTACAATGGTACAACCACTCTGGAAGGCAGTTTGGCACTTCCTCAAAAAGCTGAACATAGAAATTCCATATGACCTGGCTATTCTGCTGCTTGAAATATACTCTGAGAAAATGAGAACTAAGGCACAAAGAAGATTTGTACAACAATATTCATAGCAGTGTTATTTACCCTCACAAGAACATGGAAATAGCCAGAAGTCCAACAACAATAGAATGGATTGAGAAATTATGATACATTCACATGATGGAATACTCTGCAGCATGTAGGAACAATGATTTTATAAATTACTACGTAGCTTGGGAGGGACTGGAGAATATTATGCTGAGTGAACTAACTCAGTCCCATGGAGACAAATACTGTGTAAAAACATTACTATAAAATGAGTATGAGGAGTATGAGGAGGGGAAGTTGGAAGCAGAGGAGTGAGGATATGCAGGGGTGGGGGTGGGGGGTGTTAATCATTGGGTCTTAGAATTTGATGGGGGAGGTGAGGGAAATGGGAAGGATCTGGTGTGAAAAACAATGTATTCAAGTTTTGTAAATAAAGTGGTATAAAAAATAATATAAATGAAAATGTATATAAATGATTGTGTGAAATACTATGTAAATGAAAGATTGTATACAGCAAAGTACATGAGTGAAACATACTGCAAAGGTATTTTATGAAAAATCAGTTTAAAAATATGAAAAAGAACTCTGTAAAAAATATAAGAATACTGTCCTTTCTCATAGAGAAGCACATACACATACCCTATCCAGTGTGTAATTTACACTTATTTCAATTTGGACTAACTACATGTCAATCAAGCGTGTCAGAGATGGTGAAGTTAGCGCATGACCACCATTCCATGTCCATAGAAGTCACATGTTGCTACATCCAACCCAATCTATTGCTGGTGAGTTGATTCCAAAATTTGGTTGCTAAACATCGTACAGAGTAGAATAGCTCCATAGGGCTTTCTTGTTTATAGTATTTATGGAAGCAGATCATAGGTTAGATTGATAGACTTAAATTGCTAACCCTTACGGTGGAGTTTGTTTTAACAGGTTCTCCTTTCATCTAGGATGACTTCTTATGTGATCCAATTAGCCTCAGCTTTTCTTTGTGTGAATGATTTTTTTTTGCGTGTATATGATTTTAAAGAAACTTTATAGAAAACCTGCATTTCCATTCATTCATTGTTGAACATTTTCCTCCATATCCCCTCCCAGTTCACTTTTCTCTTTAAAAATTTCATTCATTGTTGCACAATTTCCTCCCTCCTCTCCAACCCCTCCCTGAGTCCCCCTTGTTCTTATTCTGGACTGTTGTCATGCAAACAATGACTAATCATATATTCCTTTTAAACAATTTCTTCCCTTATCAGTTCCAATGCAGTGCTCATTATTTATGCCCTCTTTTCTTAGTTTCGCTCCTACCCCCAAGTCAGTCCTGTTTTATAACAGTAGTATTATTATGCAGTATTTGTCCTTCTATGAATGAGATATTTCACTCAGCATAATGTCCACTGCAGCTTTTCCTTATCACCTGTAGGTTAACATAGTAGAAACTCTCCAAACCAGAAGTCCTCCAATCCTTCAGCATACAGATAGTAAGCATTTTGAAATGATTGCTTAATAGTCGTCTCAAGACATCTCAACCTATGCCCAGTGAAACGTCTTTATTCCATGGCATTGTCCTCCCAACAAGAAATAAAAAAGAACTAAAGAAAAAAAATGAAAGGAAATAGGAAAAGCCCTCTTCTGGTTACTTGAGTGAAAGATCTTGAGCCATCCTGGATGCTTCTCCTTTTTCCATTCCTCACTTCAGTCTCTCACCTCGCTCATTTTGCTGGACTTTTACATGTGCACACAGACCTATTACTTTTCATTATCTCTACTGCAAACCCTCTTATCCAGTCTATCATATACTTCTCACATAGATTGCTGCAAAGGCTAAGACTGCTGAAGTCAAATAGAATTGGCTCCTCCCTTCCCTGCTTCTTTGCATTAGTTTTAACTTTCCTTCAGGTTTTGAATAACAGCAGCAATATTCATCTTCATTTGTTTACCCTACAAAACAGGAGGTTTAGTCCTTGTAACACACAGACGGGAGTCAGCCATCTTCAAGACAACTGCAAGAACTGGACACCATGACAAGAGAGACTATCACTCAGTAAAGAGACTGTCACATGGTCTAACCTGGGAGAAATGAATGCCTTTTCTGTATAAAAATCTTCCATTGGCCTCCAGAAGGAGAGGCAGATGTGGGGAGCTCATGGCTCCTGTCTTTTATATATTTGTATATAATAAAATGCTTGCTTCTCACCCTACATCTGTTTCTGAGATTGGCTTTCAGCAGCAGGAAGCAGATCTTTTGGCTTGTTTGGGGTTTTGTTGTTTATTTTGTAACAATGCTGCCTAACTGGCCTCTCTTTCCCCATCTTTGTCTTCATAGTAGCTAGAGTGATGTTTGAGAAATAAGCTATTTCCTTCTGCTAAAAATTCTCTGATGACTTCTTATTTCATGGGGCTGTGAGGAGGGGGAGTGAAATAAAAATTCTTATTATGATCCAAAGGCCTACCTGTCTGTCCTTTCTCATGTCATCTCCGACTATACGTCCTAGTACTCTCTCTCTTTGCCCATTTACTTCAGTCCTGTTTGCTTCTTTGCCCATCCTGAAGTCCATCGCTCCACAGGGCCTTTGTACTTACTGCTTTCTCTGTCATCTCTCTGATTCTCCGTTCTTGTACCACCTAAGTAGAATGACCTTTATATAAAACTGTACATTTGTAACTTTCAGAGCAGATTGAACTTCTTCCTTCAACACCACAGGCTCTTGTTCATACGCTGTTTCATGAAATTCTTCTGTGTCAGCCAATTCCTTTTGGTACAGTGACCCAGTGTACTCCTTCCATCTTCTTTTAATGCTTCCTGGATCATTTACTATTCTGCCCTAAGTATTGCAACTCAAGGCTTGAATTTGTTCTTCAATTCCTTTAGCTAAAGAAATGCTGAGTTTGGCCCTTTTGATTTTCTGACTCCAGTTCTTTACACATTTCATTATAATACTTTTCTTTATTTTCCTGTTTGACTTTGAAATCTTCTGTTCAGCTCCTAAATTTCTTGATTTCTTCCCTTTGCTTTGGATTCGTGGTGCTCTAGTGCAATATTTAGAGTCTTGTCTGACATCCTTCTTGGTCTTTTCTTCCTCCTCTGTCTTTGTGATGAACTTTTGCATTCTTTATGGATGATATTCTTGATATACTCCCACAGTTCATTTGGTCTTTGTTCATTGGTGTTTAAGGACTCAAATATGTTCCTGAGATATATTCTATATGTTTACTTGTTTGTTGTATAATCTGTGGCCCTCGGGCCTGTTTTTAATTGTTTTTGGTCAAATATTCTTCTAGGTCATATAACCCTGGTCTGTCCACCTGCTGTACAAAGGTAACTCATGGTTGCTGTGTTGCTGAACACTGATGTGTCAAATGTAATAATGGCTACCTATGGTGGACAGTGTTTGGTGGAGCTCCCCAATTAAAACAAGCTTGGTAGCAAGAGTGGCATCCACTTCTGAAATAGCTTGTCTCTGGAAACCCTATGAACCTAGAGAAAGGATGAAAGCTATGTAAGTGTTCAGGTCTTTGTTCATAGGGTCGCTATGAGTCATTTACAACTCGATGACACCTAGCAACAACATTATATATTCTGCACCCAGAATACCTCAGAGTAGTACATTCTTAAATATTTATTAAATAAATTACTTCATTAAGCATTACAGCATTAACTGTTTTATGTGGTAGGCATTATGTGTTATTAAAAAGCTAATATATAAAGAGGTTTTATAAACAGTACATTGTCTAAATACATCAAAATATTCAGGAATCTATTAATAGAATTATTAATAGAAGCTAACTGGAGAGCTTTCTGAAAACTATTTCCTCTCAAGAATACCTGAAAGGTAAGAATGGTTTTATCTTTAAGTCACATTTTGCTGTTGTTGTTGTTATGTGCTGTCAAGCCTCCTGCGACTCATAGCAACCCTATGTACAACAGCCCTAAACTCTGTCCTATCCTGTGCCAATCTCACTATCTCCGAACACACCTACCCCATTAAAAAAATACGGAACGCTTCACAAATTTGAATGTCATATTTATATACTTAAAATTTTTCCTTTACTTTAAGTGGTAATAACTGAGGAAATGAACAAAGTTAAAAGCAGTTGAGTGGTCTGAGAGTTAATTTTCAGTATTCCATTGCAGAATATTTACAGAACAGACATAAAATAAGATATCCTTTCAATAAATAAAACTCATATTCTGAAAGTGAAATGTTACTTCTTTTTTGAATATTGACTTTACTCTGAAACATGAAAAAGAAAACAACACACACGGTTAATGATGTGATACCTTTTCTTTTTGTCATGGCAGAAGGAATAGCAGAGATTTCAGAGCTGAGGGTAGGGTCAGAGGTCTATTAATAGGAAAAAACTTTCCTAATTGGTCAATGTTAGTCTAAAAATAAAAATGGAGGTTGAAACTCAACTCAGAAATCCTGTGTCAGGACATTCCCCAGGACCAGTTTCACAAGACCAGAAACTTTATGCCCCAATGAACTGCTCCAATGACTCTGTAAAACCCCCCTGAGCCCAACCTTCAGTGCTACTTCCCTTGCTGAGTATCCCGGCACACAATAAACTCTGAGAAATGTTTCTACTTTGGTGTGGTTCTTGGCTTCAACTCGAAACCTTTCAGTCAACATAAAGAATAATGCCTACTCCACAGTTGTTGTTGTTGTTATGTGCCATCGAGTCCTTGGCGACTCATAGCGACCCTATGCATAACAGCCCTAAACCCTGCTCTATCCTGCGCCAACCACACTGCCTCTGACACACCCATCCCAATTACCCCAGTCACCGAATCAATCCATCTCATAG
>NW_006399780.1:2263624-2267751 GCF_000299155.1 Elephantulus edwardii | reverse complement strand
GCAGATTGTTAATAGATCTTCCACCAATCCTGATGCCACAATTCCCCTCAGAGAGCCCAGCCTCTCGGATAATCTGCTCTTATTAAAATGCCTAGGTGTCAGTCAGATCCCTTCTTTAATAGTGTCACAGTAAAAACGGAAGGCCTATCAAGAGTCTCTTTTGGAGGAAGTGCAACCAGAGTGCTCCTTAGGAACAAGGATGGTGAAACTTCGTCTCATATACATTGGGTATGTTGTCAGGAAGGACCAAGCTTTGGAAAAAGACATCATCTAGGGAAGGGTGGAGGATCAGAGAAAGAATGGAAGACTTTCAACAAAATGGACTCACCCAGTGACTTTAACAACGAGCTTGAGATTGTCAGTTTGTGAGGATGGTGCAGGACAAGGTAAGGTCCAGTTCTGTTCATAGACTGGCTAGGAGTCTTAAGAGACTCCATGACATACACACGAAACTATCAAGATAGCAATAGATCTACGTGTTTTCACCATGTTATCATGGAATCTGTGTACTGCGTGAACTACGTTCAAACACAAATTTGAGGGCTAGATTTCATAAATCTGAACCGGTTGACAACTTCCAAAACAGGTAAGTGGTTCCAATGAGGAAAATGGTATACACGGGTAAAATTACAGAATACATATTTGTAAGAAGCTAACCTGAAAAATTGCATATCCTGGTTATTCATTGGTGTTAAGTATATAGAAATTTTTTTAGGCTACAAAAAAAGGAAAGACTACCTGGGCAAACTGGTAATGTCATTCATGGCTCAAATTGCAAGAATGCATTCAGCATTTGTTTTTTAATAGGATTTCCCAAGACATTAGAAATACACACATGAAAAGAATCACTTTTCAAGAAATTAGAGAATAGTAGTGGAATGAAGATCTGAAGATATTTTTGACCTTTACACCAGTTCCTTTTAGTTTTTAATATAGGAGCTCCCCCTTTACATTGTTAATCGAAGTGGCCTTACAAGGCTAGTCAACTTCAAGGGAAAGCAGCCCATTTCACCCCCCTATAGAATCAAGCACTTAGGATCTGATTTTCAAATTGCCCTCCCTTTTGCATTTGCATTGATGTTTTGCATTTGTTTGAGGCTTGCATCTGCTTCCAAACAATGAGCAGTAATTTTAAACCTGTTTAGCACGCATTTAACCCAGATACTTCTTTTATGACCATTTCACTTGCATCTGGGTTTCAGTGCAAAGAGGTTGTGAGGAACAAAACAAGTGCAAAATGGTATTAACCAGCAGCTGCATGGGAGAACACAGAAAATCCCAAGCAAAAACCCACGCAAAGTGTGCAAGCGTCGTGGTTTAAAAAGCATACACCATGAAGAAAAATGTTCCCATTCTGGAGAGTGAAGTTTCTTTATGACTGTTATTTACATAATTTAAGGTTGTATATCGTCCATTAATTCAGGAATTCTTCCCACTTAGGGCTCAATGTGGTATGAAGGGAAAACCTAAGTGAGAATCTTAGAAACCATAACAACTAAGCTCCTCGGGCACTTGTAACAAATTTCATTGACAGTAAGGATAAAAGGGGTCCTGGGGTTGTGAAAGGGCAGTGCTTCATGTGCTGGGCTGCTAGCCAAAAGGTCATGGGCTTGAATCCACCAGCTGTCCCAAAACAAGAAATATGAAGGATTGTAGCCTAGTGGTAAGTAGTTGCATTGCCAACCTGAAAGATGGATGGTCACCATGAATTGGAATCCGTCTGAGGACAGTGGGTTTGGTTGTGGTGCGGGGCTGTGACTAACTGCGGGAACTCTGATTTTAAGGACTGGCTGGTTAAATATGATGCTTAAGAGGTTCAATAGGGAGTTGTTCAGCTATTAGCTAAAACACTTCTTCATTCCTCATCCGATATCATTAAAATACACACACAATTTAAGGTCAACTTGAGTTTGTTTTTTGGGGTGTTTTTTTTTTCAGATTTTGATGTTTTTCTAAAAGAAAGGAAGTAACAGAGAATTGTATAGTAGAATTCCAGAGTTCTTGATTTTGTTTCTGTGTTAAGACTCTAGTGTATTCACAATATAAACTAAAAAGCTGTTGCAAGCCTTTGAATGTTTTGTTTTTAAGTGAGGTAAATAAATACGTAGCAAGACATTTCTCAGTTCCACACTGTTGTTGTTATGTGCCGTCAAGTCGTTTATGACTCATAGCAACACTATGTACATTAGCCCTGAAACCTGCTCTATCCTGTGCCAACTTGACTATCTCTGACACAACTACTCTCATTACCCCAGTCACTGTATAATCCATCTCATCAATGATCTCCCTCTCTTTCTCCATCCCTCCACCCTCCCAAGCATGATGTCCCTCTCCAAGGACCGGTCCCTCCATGCAACATGCCCAAAGTATGTCAGATGATGCTTCAGAATTCTTGTCTCCAAGGAGCCGGCTGACATCACTCTCTCTAGGATGAAATTGTTTGTTCTCCTGGCAGTCCATGGCATAGTCAACACTTTTTCTACCATCACAGCTCAAAGGCATGAATTCTCTATCATCCCTAGTCATTGGCCAGCTCTCTGATGTATAGCAAGCAATTGCAAAAGCCTGGATCAGGTGTACCTTAGTCTCCAAACTGAAATCATTGTTCTTCAGTACTCTGGAGAGGTCCCTGACAGCCAATGTTCCCAATGCAATTAGTTTCTTGATTTCTTGGCTGCTGGTACCAAGAGTGTTGATTGTGGAGCCAAGCAAACTAAAGCTGTTAACAATCTCAGACTCTTCACCATCTTTCATAATTCTGCCATTGGCCCAGTGGTAAGAATATTTGTTTTCTTGATGTTGAACTTCAATCCATATTGAAGGCTGCAATTCTTGACCTTCTGCAGGAAGCACTTCAGGTTCTCTTCAGTTTCAGCAAGCAGGCTTGTGCCATCTGCATAATGTAGGTTGTTAATGAATCTTCCTCCAATACTGATGCCGCATTCCTCCTCATACAGCCAGTCTCCCGGATGATCTGTTCTGCATATAGATTGAAAGGCATGGAGACAGAATACATCCCTGGAGGATACCCTTCCCGATTTTGAACCATGCAGTGTCTCCTTGCTCTGTTCTGACAACTGCCTCCTGGTCCAAGAATAGGTTTCATATAAGCACAATCAAATGTTCTGGGATTCCCATTCTTCTCAGAGTCAGCCACAGTTGGTTATAATCCACATAGTCAGTTGCCTTTGCATAGTCAATGAAACACAGATAGACATTCTAGCCAGCTACATACATGTTTTAATTAGTCACAAACAACATTTCCAATTTTTTATATCCTTAAAAGTTCAGTCATCTCCTAAGCAATATCTTCCTTTGCCTCTTGTTCCTGTCTTCCTTGACCCCTACCACAGGACCCATCAAGATTTAAAACACTTGAATGGCAATGGTTTGGGGTTTAGCAGTCCATTATGATGCTCATGCTAAAAATAGAGGTTCTTCTGGAGGAGATTGCTGCTCCCCACAGAGATGGGGCCTGCCGAGCACTGTGTCCATGGCACCATCCCACCCTCAAACAAACCCACTATGGTTAAGTCCATTCCAACTCATCAAGATCTCCATCAGATTTTCAAGGCTATAAATCTTTGTGAGAGGAGCATGTCCATCTTTCTCTTAGAGAGCAGCTGGTGGGTTTGAATTGCTGAGATTTTGGGTTAGCAGGGTAACAAGTTTAGGCACCTATATCATCAGGTGCCACTTTAGCCATAGAACAGTGGGATCTTGGAGACAACCGAACAATTCATAGGTCTCACAGTCATCATACTTTCCAAAGTTAGACTTGAACAAAGAAGTATAAAATCTAATACTGCTACAATATTTGATATAGGAACATGCTCTTATGTGCACAGCCTGAAGAGCTAGAGACTTGTATAGCATTCTAGTCTGTTATTGACAACTGCTGTTAAATGACAACTAGAAATATGCATTATTTAGAATAAGGAACCTTGGTAGGGAGCTGTAGTGGGTAGGGAGTTGAGTCACCAACAAAGAGACAGTTTGAATCCACCAGCTACTTCATGGGAAAGAGATGGGAAATGTCCTCCCATGTGATTTCCACCCTCTGAAAATGTACCAATGAGGGAGTTTTTCTTTTGCTTTTCAAGGAGAGGAGCAAATGGGGGGGGGGT
>NW_006399780.1:2262097-2263524 GCF_000299155.1 Elephantulus edwardii | reverse complement strand
AAAAAAAAAAACAAAACAACAACAACAAAAAACCACTGGAGGGTTAGCTATGAGTTGCCACTGATTCAACATCATTGCATGTTTGAGGTTCTTGTATTTAGATCAAAGAGCCCTGGCAGTGTAGTGTATTGCCAATGGAAAAATCAGTGGTTCAAGTCCACTAGGCTATCAAAGCAATTTCTTTCCATAAAGATTTGTAATCTTGGGAATAGAAAGCCACTATGAATCTGCATTGACTGGAGGTAGTGGGTCTGGTATTTGGTTTCATTTAGAAGAACTCTTCCATAATAGTACTTGGAGCAATGATGGAAATATTCTACATCTTCGTGGAGCAATATGGTAGCTCGGAGCCAGATGTGGTGACTAAGCACTTACTTAGAAACTGGGAAGGTCTAACTACATTTTTAATTGTATGTGATTTAAAATAAATTCAAATTAAATTTCAATTTAAGGAGCTATGTATATGTAGTGACTATTATCCTATACCGCACTGGATGGGTTATTTTTGTTTGCCTATTAATGTGTATACATTGCCATACTCTGCTACTCATGTAAAGGCTTATGTAGAAATTGACAAACACTATCACACAATTATGTATTATTGAGTCTCAGGAAAATAATTATTTTTTATAAGTTGACAATTTCATCCTCACGAGTAAGGTTTTCTCCTTCCCAGTTATGTTGATATGATAATGTCTTTAGTAACTTGGAAAATCTATCACTATCAATGTATTGTTCCTGCTGAAATTCTTAGAAGGTAGTTTTTAATTTTAACATTGTCATTTAAGATGCTATCTTGTAGGATATGCAGATTTATTTTTCAGAAACAACAGATCAATATAAAGGTAATCAGGCTTATTTTTTCCTTTAAAAAAAAGAGAATAGAATAAATCAAGTTATTTTTTTTAAATATTTTTTATAAGGTAAACAATGAAACATATAAATTTACTTGAATGATGATATCATACATAAAAATAATCAGGTATAGCAGTTGTTGTTGTTGTTATTCTGTTTAATTGGAGCCAACAAATAGCTGACCCTCTAGTGTTGTTGTTGTTAGGTGCCATCGAGTCACTTGCAACTCATAGTGACCCTATGTACAACATCCCTAAACTCTGCCCTGTCCTGTGCCAATTGCACCGTCTCCGACACACCCACCCCGATTACCCCAGTCACTGAATTAATCCACCTCATAGGGGGCCTGTCCCTTCTGCGCTGTCCCTCCACCCTCCCAAACATGATGTCCCTCTCCAAGGACCTGTCCCTCCTTGCAACATGTCCAGAGTATGTTAGATAGAGCCTTAAAATCCTTGCCTCCAAGGAGCAGCCCAGTTTGACCCTTTCCAGGATGAATCTGTTTGTTTTCCTAGCAGTCCATGGTACCCTCAATACTCTTCTCCAGCACCACAGCTCAAAGGCATCAATTC
>NW_006399780.1:2258603-2261153 GCF_000299155.1 Elephantulus edwardii | reverse complement strand
AGGGAAGAATTCAAGATACTAAAGAGTTGAATAGAAGATTTCAAAAGGCAGAAGGGGATGACAAAGTAAAATATTACAATAAAATGTGTAAGGAGTTGGAATCAGAAAATCAAAAGGGCCGAATTCACTCAGCGTTTCTTAAGCTCAAGGAACTGAAGAACAAATTCAAACTTAGAGTTGCTATAATCAAAGATGCTTTAGGCAGAATATTAAATGATCAAGGAAGTATTAAACAAGATGGAAAGAATATACTGAGTCACTGTATCAAAAGGAAGTGGAAGACACAGAAGAATTTCATGAAACAACATATGAGCAAGAGCCTATGGTGATGAAGGAAGAAGTTCAAGCTGCTTTGAAAGAAATAGCAAAATATAAGGCCCCAGGAAGGTATACCAATTGACATATTTCAGCTAACAGATGCTGTCCTGGACGTGCTCACCAAGTTGTGCTAAGAAATCTGGAGAACAACCACCTGGCCAACTGAATGGAAGAGATCTATTTTTGTTCCTATTCCAAAGAAGGGTTACTATAAGAGTGTGGAAACTACAGAACAATCTCATTGATTTCACATGCAAGCAAAATTCTACTGAAGATTATCCAAAAACAACTGGTACAACACATCAGCAGAGAACTGCCAGAAGTCCAGGATGGGTTTAGAAGGGGTCGTGGTACTAGGGATTTTGTAGCTAATGTTAGATGGATCTTAGCTGAAAGCAGGGAGTACCAGAGGAATGTCTATCTGTGTTTCATTGACTATGCAAAGGCGTTTGACTGTGTGGATCATAAAAAACTGTGGCTGACCCTCTAGTGGGGGTCAGTCAATCAGAGGCAGTAAATCACATAGGAGGAGATTACCCATTTTTAACTCATGGACAGATAGGGCATTAGAATTACGGTTCCTTCCCATCAGAGATCCCTACTTATGGTAGTAGATTATGATCATAAAAGAAAATATTCAAACAGAGGACACTGAGTTACTTAACTCATATCTTTAGGTAAATAATTTCTTTAAAAATACAAATGAGAATGGGAATAAATTATGATAAAAATTTGCATTATTACTGAGCCAGAAGCAGCTCATAGTTGATTTTCTAGTGGGTTTCAGAGCTGTGGATCACATGGGTATTTCCTGTAGAGCAGCTGGTTTGTTTGAACTGCTTGCCTTTGGACTGGCAGCACAGCTCTTACCCACAAGACCACCAGAGTTCTTAAGATTTATAGCCTCAGAAACCCATATGGAAGATTATAAGGAGTTGGAATCCACTAGCAGACACAGATTTTAGTTTTAATTATCTGCTAGAGAGAGTGATCTCTGCACATAGAATGCCTTGAAGCATACTTGATCCTCTCCTCACTACATACCAGAAGCTCCTACCCAGTTATGGTAATAAAAAATGTCTTCAGGTATTGCCAAATGTTCCTTTAACTGGAGTGGATGGAAGCGGATCATTCCCAGGTGAGAAACACCTACATTGATGTTGTTATTGTTAATTAGATGCCAACACGTTGGCTTCAACTTATAATAATCCCATGGACCAAAAGTATGTCCAATTCTATTCTATTTTCAAAATATTTGCTGTGTTCATTGTTGGAACCAACCCACAGCCGACCCTACAGCTGGTTTTCAGAGACAGTAAATCACACTGGCGGAGATTGTCCATCGTCTTGCGAGTAGCTGTTAGATTTGAACTATATGCCTTTGGGTTTGCAGCACATCTTTTTACCACTAGGCCACCAAAGCATCCCACTCCTAGTGACATTTTATCAGGTTTCCAAGTCTATAAATCATACACAAGAGGATACTGTCTATCTTTCTCCTACAATGCTGCTAGTGGATTTGAACCTCTGAAAACACACAGCCTTTTGAGTTAGCAGCACAGCTTACCATGGTGTATGGCACAAAAGCTCCCCATTCACTGTGTTAGGATGGGAGTATTGATAAGAAAAAGGAAGATTTCAGCAAAGCAGACAAAAATGACAGGTGGAAACAAATGGAAATAAATGTTAGGAATGTAAATCTTGCCAAGAGAAGTGCTCAAACAAATTATACATAGAAGCTGAGAAGGATGGTAATGACATGTCAGATAAGGGACTTATATCTAGAATTTATAAAATACTTGTGCACCATAATAAGATAAAGGTAAATAATCCAATAGAAAAATGGGCACAGGATATGAACAGAAACTTCACCAAAGACATTCAGATGGCCAACAAGCACATGAAGAAATGTTCCAAATCCCCAGCTCTAAGAGAGATGCAAATCAAGACAGCTATGAGATATCATCTCACCTCAGTAAGACTAGCAAAATTTAACAGAACAGCAAGCAACAAATGCTGGCGAGGTTGTGGAGAAACTGGAACCTTTATTCACTGTTAGTGAGAGTGTCAAATGGTGCAACCACTGTGGAAGGTGGTAGGTGCTTTCTCAAAAAGTTGCAAATAGAGATACCATTTGACCCCGCAATACCACTACTGGGAATATACCCTAAAGAGACCATAACTGACATCCAAGCAGATATATGCACACCCATGTTTATTGCAGTTTTGTTC
>NW_006399780.1:2246483-2258056 GCF_000299155.1 Elephantulus edwardii | reverse complement strand
AAGAAAAAAAAAGAAGCTGAGAAGGAGATGGTGCCCACTGTGAAAATCACCCTGTATTAACAAATGTGATTCATCCGAAAGGTTCCCTTTTAAGTCATGTTTTTAATCTTGATAGAATTGGTCCTGTTAGAAGAGGCTTCCATTAAGGCCCTGGATCTTAGGAGTGAGCAACATGAGTTAGAACACCAGGGCCAATAACCAGCTGTAATTAAGTTAATTGTGATTTACAGAAACACTATGAATCAATGTGGGTCAGAGAATTAGGCCCTGCCTTGTAGTGTCCTCAATGGTTGACTTTTTAAAAAAATGTTTATTTCTTTTAATGAAAGTTTACAGAGACTTTTCCATTCATTCATTGTTGCACTCTTCCTCACTGCCTTCCCCTCCCCCCAGTTCATTTTTCTCTTTGAAAAGTAAAAAAAAAAAATCTTTCATTGTATACAATCTTCCTCCCCACCCCACCCTAGTCCACTCCACTATGCAGCTTTCATTTGGGGTTGTTGTCATGACAATAATACCTAATAATACATTCCTCCTAAACAGTTCTCTCCCTCATTTGTTTCAATGCAGTATACATTATTTATCTCCTCTTAGTTCCCCCCAGCTTTGATGTCAGTTCCACTTTACAATAGTGCCATTATGCAGTATTTGTCCTTTTGTGACTGGGATATTTCATTCAGTATAATGTCCTCCAGGGTCACCAACTTTGTATAATA
Source organism: Elephantulus edwardii (assembly GCF_000299155.1). Lineage (NCBI taxonomy): Eukaryota > Metazoa > Chordata > Mammalia > Macroscelidea > Macroscelididae > Elephantulus > Elephantulus edwardii. The sequence continues at coordinate 2,257,340 of NW_006399780.1, read as the reverse complement.
TTTCATGAGTTCCTTGTTTTTCAACGCAGCATAGTATTCCATTGTGTGAATATACCACAGCTTCTCTATCCATTCATTTGTCAATGGGCCCTTAGGTTACTTCCAAGTGGTTGACTTTTTGGAAGTAGATCACCAGACCTTTCTCTCAAGGAACATAATTATGGTTGAAACCTTTGAACCATTAAACCTTTTGGTTAGCTGTCAAGCCCATTAACTGCTTGTACCAAGTAGAGACAGCTTCATGTAAAGGGTTAAATGCTATGATTATTTAACTGTGTTTTTATTGTTGTGTACCACTGAGTCATAACCGACCCATAGCTGATGATCCAGCAGGTTTTCAGAGACAATAAATTGCACTGGAGGAGATTGTTCTTTTTTCTCTTACAGATCAGCTGGTAGACTTGAACACGTGTCTTTGGGATTGTAGCGTAGCTTCTTGAGAAAAGATTATAAACCTTACCAAGAGAAGTGCTCAAACCAATTACCCATGGAAGCTGAAAGATAAAACCGCCTGTATGGCTTAAAACCTGAATGGTTAAACCATACAGATTACTTTACCTCTAGTGGCCTAGTGGTTAGAAGCTGCAATCTCAAAGCATGCGGTTCGGATTCAACAGATGCCCCAGCAAGAAAGATGGACAATCTCCTCCTGTACTATTAACTGCCTCTGAAAATCAGCTGGAGGGTCATTTATGGGTCAATTCTGACTCAATGGCAAACAACAACTAGATAAAACATCCTGTAGATTTTGGGGAGACTGTGTCAGCCCTATTTTGCTATAAAAATTGTAGAACTAAAAAAAATTGTAGAACTAAATTTTCAAAGTCTGTATGATGTCAAGTTAGAAATATCTGATCTTGGGAATTATAGTCATGAGAGGAGATATCTTTCTAAATAGAAGTTAGGATGGTTTTATTTTCTCCTTTGGAGTTTTATACACATTTCAAATGGCCTACACAAAAATCTCTTAACATTTTACTTTTATAACATAATTTTATTTAACTTATTAAACATATTACATCAAGAAACAATTCTTCTTTCTCAAATCTTTTAAATATACTTCAATCAGATTTAATTCTTAGAGTTTACAGGGATGTCTGTATGAAATGAAAATAATGATATTATAAATATAAAAATAATAGAAATGGAAATCAACAGACGACCTTCCATATGAAATAGCATGTAATTCTTGGACTCTCCAACTTGAAGGAAATGATTCTCTTGCTAAACTCTGGCATGGCTTTGGTTGAAGTGCACTTGAATTTCAAAAACCTCATTCTGAAATCCTGAGGACCTTTGAACTACTGCTTCTAAGTAGAATCCTCAAATTAATGAATAATTTTGCCAGGTGTTAGAATACCTAAAGGGGTTACCAGAAATAGTGCTGGCTTGATTTGCACTCATTTGAACATTAATGGATTTTTATTAATGTGAGATAAAAGGCCTAGATCATGCTCATACCTTTCATTTAAAGTTGAAACAGATCAGCAGCAGTCAAAACCTTTATGACATTGAGTGAGCACACTATGAAAATGAGCGAGTAGAGACTCTGAGGAACATTTTTTTTACTAGTATTTGGGAATTGAGACACACTTAGATTTTGAAACTTGGGCTACTTACGTAAAGGTCATTGGTTCCAATCTACCAGCTTTTCTGTGGGTGAAATGTGGGCAATCTTTTCCCATAAAGATTTAAAGGTGGAGGGTCATTATGAGTCAGAATCGATTTAAGGACAGGGGATTAGTGTTCTGATTTTGGTTGTGTAGGTTGTAAGGAAGCCTGTTTGTGTAGCGCATAATATTGTTGTTGTTGGGCTGCTAACCACAAGGTCAAAAGGTTGGCCAGTCCAATACAGCAGTCACTGTGTATAAAGGAAAAGATAGATGATCTCCTCTCACAAAGATTTACAGGCTCAGAAACCCAGTAGAGGGTTGGTTTGAGATGGAACTGAGTCAACAGCAAAGGGGTTGTATGTAGCAAATGAGGACTATTTCAAAGGATAAAGAAATAGTCTACAAAACATCAAGGAGAAACTACACTGCAAAAAAAAACTAAAGAAAAAAATTTAATTGAAAGTCAAAGTGGACAAAGCTGTAACTAGTACTTAGTGGACCATATTCAACAATTTTTTTTTAAATCCAAATGATACTATTTTTTCCTTCATGCTCTTAGACAACAATTATTCTTTAAAATTGAAGAAAAGGTTTCTTAAGAACAGCATAAGAGACAAAGAGGCTCTTGTTGGAAACATTGTTCAATAATAAGATAATAAAATGTTTGAATGCCTGTGTCATCTGAGGCTGATAATAACATATCTCGTACTTCTTTTATTTTATTTTTATAGGCTAGATAAATTAAATTCAACTAGCTCTTTGCTCAACAGCCCGAGGTGCATTGTTAATAATAGCTTCCAAATCTCCTTCAATAGAATGACTAGACTCAAGTGTTGGAATTCTCATTTTGGAGGTTAGGTGTATATTGCAGGCAGAAATGGAGGTGGAACGGAGGAGAGTTAAAAAGCTATTCATTCATGTATGATATAACATTGGAATGCTGGCAGTGCTTAAGCAGTAGATTGTGAATAAGCTTGTTGGAGGAGTTCATTATGATCTAGGACATACGCCGATGTGGTTAGATGTAAATGATAAAGCCAAGGGCTTCCTACAGCTGAGGAAGCTACTGTCCTTAATTTTAACACAAGCCATAGAGCACTTTAAGTACAGCCCGGCCAAGACTTCAAGTTAACAAACTATGTTTAAAAACATCTTCACTTCTCGTTGGTAAACACCGTGTCTACTAATATATATTGAGAAAATTAGTGTTTTCATGCAATGTTTTCTGGTACATTACCTAAACTCAATGCACAACTCACACTTGGCGTTTCATTGCTAGCTAACATTGGATCACAATGTTTCACCACCAACTATGGGCGTCTCAGCAATAATTTGACAGGCAATAAAAAGAGAATAAGCTCTTTGGTGCAATTTTTATAGTCTATTCTCCACAGTCTCAGTCATTGGAGTGGAAGGAATGAAGATGTACAATTTAACCAGTATGTTTACATGCATCCAACAGATATTTTTCTTTGAAGATTAATTGAATTACACCTATAAAATCCTTACATTGTATATTTATCAATCCAGAGATGTTTTTGTGCAATTAGTGGAATATGTTTTCATTATTAGCCAAGAATAAAAGCACAGATTAGCAACAGTGAGTGACAGCGTATGAACAGAAACCTGCAAAATTTTACAGATGTAATCTTTATAGTACTTGATATAAACCGAACTTTACTGGAGTACATTAACTCCAAAACCTACAATTCTTAATGCAAAACAAAATTTTTGACAGTATATGTTTGTTCTCTTAATATACTAATAGAGAAAAGCAATGAGTTTTGGGGTGAGAATGGTCTGGATATTTCTTCCTTAGCATTGCCATTGCAATTGGCAAATCACTGTTTCTCTACATTTTGTTATAATACTTTTCTTTTGTCTTCTTGAACTTCCCTTTGAAATATTTGGTTCAACTTCTGTACTTTGGCATTTCTTCCCCCCCCCCCTTTTTTTTGGCTTCTCAATGACCTGGTGCAATTTTCAGAGTCTCTGCTGACCTGTATTTTAGTCTTTACTGTCTCATCTATCTTTGTATTGACCTTTTGCTTTCTTCATGGATGATAATATTGATGCCATCTCACAATTTGTTTGGTCTTTGATGATTAGTGTTTAATGCCTTAAACCTTTTTTTAAGATGATTTTTAAATTTACGTAGGATAGACTCAATGTTGTATTTTGGTGCTTGTGGATTTTTTCCCCCCTCAAACTTCAGTTTGAACTTGCACATGAGTAATTAGTGGTCTATTCTCCAGTTAACACCCAACCTGGTTTTGACTGCTGATACTGAGCTTCTCCAAGAATTCTTTCCACAGATGTAATCTACAGGATTCTTGCATAGTCACATCAGGGGAGGTCAATATGTAAAGTCATCACTCATACTTTTTGAAAAACTGTATTTGCAATGAATAAATGATGGTTCAAAATTTGGTCATTTAGTTTCCACCTGCATTTTTATAGGCAAGTTTATAGTTTCTTCCTCCTTTATTCTCATCGTTTGCATTCCTGCATCTTTATTTCATATTTGGCCAATTTCTGACTGCCTGCAAACTTTAGTAGAGATCATCAATTCCCTCCTTTTTCGTTCTAGTTATTGGTGCCCATATTTGAATAATAGTTATATTAACTGGACTTTGCTATATGCATATGGATAGTATCCTCTCAGTCACAATATTGCAATTCAAGATAGTCTTGAAATGATCTTTTTTCTTATGAATATAGCACCATTCTTAATTTTTCATCCCCAGCATAATAGATCACATGATTATTTGATATAAAGTGGCCAATGTCAGTTTGTCTCATTGCACTAATGACTAGAATGTCAATCATGCATTGCATTTTGTTTTTTATATCTTCTGATTTTCCTGGATTTATACTTCATACATTCCACATTTCCCTTATTACTGGATATTCATAGCTGTTTCTCCTCATTTTGAATGACTTCTAAATTGGGGATCCATCTCCAGTACTATATCTAATAGTATTCCTATATTGTTAATAGGTTTTTCAAAAGCCTGTTGTTTCAGAAGTGGATGGCCAATGCTGCCTACTCTGTCATGGTCTGGCACCTTTATTCAAACATGTTTGTCACAGGTGATCCTATTGTTGGGGGCATAGCTTCCAGCATCTTAGAAATGTGCAAGTAACCTTAGTACTGACATACAAGTGCTATACTCATAAAGAGTGAATTATAAACAAGAAATTATATTCCCTGAGCTATAAAATAAGGAGCGCAAGGAGTTGGAGTTTACAATAAAAAGGTAAGAATTGGCTCAGCATTTCTCAAACTGTTAGAACTGAAAAATAAATTCAGACATTAAGTTATAATACTGAAGGATGCTATGAGCCAGAATTAACAAAAGAAGGGGGAGGAAATACACCACTCTTTCCAAAAGAATTGTTTGACATGAAATCATTTCAGGAATATATGATCAAGAACCAAGGACAATGAAGGAAGACATTCAAGCTGTACTGAAGGCATTGGCAAAAGCAAGGATCAAGAATTGATGGGATAACAATTGCTATGTTTCAACAAACTGATGCAGTTCTAGATATGCTCGTGAATTTATGCAAAGAGACTTGGAAGACAACAACCTGACCAAATGTCTATAACATACCCTTATTTGTTCCCATCTGCCCAAAAGGTGATCTAATAGGATGTAGACATTATTAAACGATATCACTAATATCACATGCAAGTAAAATATTGCTAAAGATGATCCAAAATGGTTAGAACAGTGCATTGAATAAGAACTTCCAGAAATTCAAGTTGGAATCAAAGAGATTATGGGACCAGGGTTATTATTGCTGATGTCACATGGATCTTGGCTGAAAGAATGCCAGAAGGATGTCTATTTGTGTTTTATTGACTATGCAAAGGTCTTTGGCTGTGTATATGATACCAAATTATGGCTACCATTGAGAAGAATGAGAATCCCACAACAGAGCAAGGGAACACTGCATGGTTTAAAATCAAGAAATGGGTGCTTCAGGGGTGTTTTCTGTCTCTACACCTATTCAATTTGTAAGCAGAGCAGATAATTCAAGAAGTTGAACTTTCTGAAGAATGTGACATTAGAATCAGAGAAAGATTTATCAACAAACTGTGTTATGTAGATGACATGACCTAGCTTGTTGAAATTGACAATTCCAATCTTTCGTCCTCCATCTACCACTTATCTACCATTGCCTATTGGTTCAGTTGTGAGGATTTTTGTTTGCTTAATGTTGAAATGTAATCCATTTTGAAGATTACACCTCAATGTCAAGAAAACAAAAGATTCATACCACTGGACCTGTAGGCAGCATCATAATGGATGGAAGAGAGATTGAAATTGTCAGTAACTTCATCTTGCTTGGATTCACAATTAACACCCTTAGAACCAGCAGTGAGGAAATAAGGAGACTCATTGCATTGGGAAACTCTGCAGTTAGAAACCTCTTCAAATTATTGAGGAGTAATGATGTCAGTTTGAGAACTATAGTGTGTCTGACTCAGGCCATATATCACTTTCTATACATCTGAGAGCTGGACAGTAAATAAGAATGACAGAAGAAATGACACCTTTGAGCTGTATGCTGTAGAAGAACTCTGAACATCTCATGAATGACCATAAGAATAAACAAATATGTATTAGAAAGGGTGCAGCTAGAGTATTCTTTGGAGTCAAGAATAATGAGGCTTCACCTCACATATGTTGGGCATGTTGTCAGAAGGGGCAATTCCTTGGAGGACATAATGGTAGGAAGCGTGGAGGGTCATCAAAGGAGAGGAAGACTCTGGACCAGGTGGATTGATGTGGTGACTGCTGTAATGAGTTCTTGTGTGTCAGGAAGTGTGAGGATGGCACAGGATAGAACAGGATTCAGATCTTTTGTTCACAGGGTTGCTATGTGTCGTACTTAACTTGACAACACCTAACAACAACAACAACAACAATAACAAATATCAGGAACGGCGTGGATGCAGCAGGACAGGGCTGGATTCAGATCTGTTGTTCATAGGATCAGTATGAATTTTGGTAAATTCAACATCACCTAACAACAACAGTAACAATGGTTCCTCTATTCTTCAGTGTTTTTACTTGTGCCCTGGATTTTTGAGACAAGAGGTGTTGAAATTGAGCAGGAAACTCCCACAAACAGTATCTGGATATGAATGTGATTAAGGTTGTGTGCAAGGTGGTAAATTTTTAGCAGCTGACACTCATAAAAGAAAAAAAAAATAAACAAAAGATTAAACTGCCTGAATATTCATCAAGAGATGAGTAACTAAAATTCAGTCCACACATGCAAAAGAATGTGATTCAGCCTTCAATAGAAATGAAGTCCTGACACATGCTACAATGTAGATGAACTTTGAAAACATTATGTTAAGTGAAACATGGACAAATATTATATAATACCACTTACATGAACTATGTAGAAGAGGCAAGTGTATATAGACAAAAGTGAATCAGTGGTTGCCAGGGCCAGGTGGAGAGAGAAAGAAGACTTGCTATAGAGAGGATAAAGTGTAATTTGTGCATGAATAAGGGTGATGAATGAATGTAATTAATGTCTCTAACTGTGCAAGTGAAGATCATTGATATGCACAACATGGAGTCAACACAGGAGGAGAAGGATGGGCCATCTCCTCCTGTGCAAGTAACTGCCACTGAAAACCCACCAGAGGATCAGCTGTGGGTCGGTTCCGACTCGACAGCACACAGCAACAACATTCATGACTTATTTAAACACTCCCTCGTTCTTCAGCATCTTCATATCACTGCCTTGTTTGAGCTTATTATTGCAGCCACAATGTTAACTCACCTCCCTGAGAGTCGTCTTCTTTTTTTAGGAGGACTAGTGGCCTGATTGGCAAGGCATTAAGTTGTCAACCAAAGGTAGGCAGTTCAAGTCAGTCCGTCAGCTGTTTCGTGGTAGAAAGATGAGCAATCTTCTCTTGTGCAATTCAAAGAATCTGAGAACCTGTGGAAGGGTCAACTATGAGGTGATGGGGACTCAACACCAGTAAGTTGGGTTATTTTGTTTGTTTTGGTCCCCCCCCCCCATGCATGATGCTCTTTTCCAGGATCTAGAGATATGAAGAGGCCTGTGACATGTTTTTGCCATTCTCCTTTCTGGGAATGTTATGTAGATACTTTCCCTAAACAAATTTGTCTGGAAGTACCTTCCTTCAATATTTGTCACCAATACTGTAGTTAAAAGGCATTAGTTCTTCAGTCTCCCCTTTTCATTCTTCATATTTCACACTCTACTGAAAATACCGTGACTTCGTCAGTCAGGCACACTTGACTTTTCATAATAGTATCTTTGATTTTTATCACTTCAAATAGATCTTTTGGAACAGATTTACTCAATGCAATATATCATTTTGTTTTTTGGCCACTGCTTTCACTGGTTGTTGACTATGAATCCAAGTTAAATGGATCCTTGGCAACTTCAGTCTTTTCTCTGGTTATCATGATGCTGCCTATTGCTCTAGTTGTGAGAATTTTCCTTTTTGACATGTAGAGGTACTGAAGGTGATAGTTTGATTTTCACTGGTAAATGTGTCAAGCTTTCTTCACTTTCAGTAAATAAGATTACAGCATTTGGGTGTTTCAGGTTGTTAATGATTAGACTCCAATGCTGATGCAAAGTTCTTCATAAAGTCCAACATCTTGGGCTATTTTCTTAGTATACTGGTTGAATAAATATGGTGAAAGGGTACAACTATGACACCACTTGTCCTAATTTTAAGTCATCCAATATTCTTACCATAATATCTATCACAATAATATATTAAATCTCCTATTGGTACTGTTTGTCAACTTAACCTATCATAAATATGCCTATTACAGGTAATTTTAAGCTATCAATATGATGGTCACTATCCATGTGAGTGGGAACAGATGCACACACTCAACTTTCTAGAAGTAGTGCCAGGTACTCCAGTGTGGTGTTATCCCTCAAGCCCCAGCCTCTCCCCTAACATTACTGCAACTAATGAAATGGATGTCTTTAAATGCTTCAATTAAAACAAGAATATTTATCGGACCTAATAGTATAGCTTAACATTGATTTATGTTTTTACAGCTTCAAAGAACTAACTTCATAGCTATTAGTGCAATTATTCCTTTGGCATTTACATCCATAAAAAATAAATTTGCTCTCAACAGCAATACTGAAAAATTTACTGCCTCTTCAAACACTGGTCTTTTGTGGAAATAAAAAAAAAAATCAAAACATTTTTAAAACAATGATGGGAACCACAGTTGTTGCAAATGGTCTGTGCTATATTATTAACCTATAGGTAGATACTAAGGAGCAATAACATCAGTTTGAGGACTAAGGTGCACCTGATTCATGCCATAACCTTTCTAGTCACTTGCTACATATCTGAAAGTTGGACAATAAGTAAGGATGACAAAAGAATTGATATGTTTGAACTGTGGCATTGGAGAAGAGTGCTAAATATTCCATGGCCTGCCAAAAGAACAGATATGTCTTAGAGAAGCCAGAGTTTCCTTAGAGGAAAAGATAACAAAACTTTATCTCACATACTTTGAGAGGTTATTCCTTGAAGAGGGACATCTTGCTTGGAAAGATGAAAGGACAGCGAAGGAAAGGAATACCTTCAATCACATGGATTGACACAATGACTGAAGCAATAGGCATGAGTGTGTCAGAGATTGTAAAGATGGTACAGGATAGGACAGAGGTCAGATCTATTGTTGATAGGGTGGCTAAGAATCATCTCAATTCGATGACACCTAACAAAAACAGCAATAATTGATTTGAACTCATCTTGTGGCCCCACAAAAGAAAGGGCAGGTGATCTGCTTCTGTAAAGAAAATTCCACAGAGCACTTCTGCTTTGTAACTGACTCATGACATTTCCATGAGTTGGAATCAACTCAATAGCAACAGGTTAGATTTGGTTTCATGGCTGGAAGAGAAATAAAGAAGGAAAACTGTGGGTAGAGGGGCAATGGGAAGGATGTCATAACACTTTTAAGTCTAGTCATAAATGCCCTTCCCATCTACCAAGCAGCAGAGGGGGCTAGATATTTGGGAAGGGAAAAGGGAATATGTGGCCAGCTAAAGACATTCAATATTATTGCTTTTGGGTGGTAGTCATCTAATTTAACCTATAAATATTATTTGAGAAACGAAATAGAATTTCAGGTCTGTAATTTTCAGGTCTCAGTTTTCTGATCATTTAACCCAGTAACAACATACCTCTAACTTTAAAGCATGTACTCAAGTACTAGAGGGCTTGCTACTATCCCAACCCCTTCAGTTATAGAAAGGTAATATTCCTGATAAAACTTCTACCACAAGCAAGGCTCTGTGTTCCATCCTAGAGACATCTTAATGTTGTCACTGAGTAAAAGAATACATAGCTTCATAGAACTCACAACTTCATGGGCCAGAAGAACTTTGGCCTAATGATTTTACAGGACTCTGTATTGGCTGAAACCAAACATAGGGACCTAACCAGTAAGTCGATTCACCTTCACCCAAAATCTGAAAGATGAGGACACCTTTATTAGGTGAATCCTCTCAAGGCCTAATATACCGAATAGGGCTGCCAACGTGTCTCACAGTCAGAATGGGCTCTGTAACGTAGAATAAAATTGGTTGAGTTGGAATAGAAGCAGCTCCCAGAATTGGAAACTGTACTGTGCAAATAGTATTGTGAAGTATAGAATGGTATCATATCAGCAGCAGCACTCATGAGTTTCCACGCAAATAAAAGAACAGGAAGGGGCAGCCACAATGTTGTTAATAGGTATTATCCTGTAACACAATGTGTGTTTTAATAACTATCTACTGAATATTTGTTACAGCTAGTCACTATCTCAGCAGTGGGGATACAATAGTAAACTACACCCTGAGAAAATAACTTTAAGGAATTAGCAAAAGCCTCTCTCAGATCTAATATTGACCAACCACTAACTTTTAAAAATAAAATCAGCAATAAGGAAATTCAGCAGGCTGAATCTATCAGGTCCCTCCTAGGCAACCTTAGAGACTTTAACTATTTCGTTGGAGTAAATACAATAGTAAATACAACAACCAGAGCCAAAGAAGAAGAAATAGATGATTTCTACCAACTTTTACGGTTGGAGATAGATCGAACATGCAATCAAGATGCATTGATAATAATGGGTGACTGGAATGCAAAAGTTGGGAATAGTGAAGAAGAATCAGTAGTCGGAAAACATGGGCTTGGTGACAGGAACGAGGCTGGAGA
>NW_006399780.1:2241282-2244318 GCF_000299155.1 Elephantulus edwardii | reverse complement strand
GACTGGGGTAATCGGGATGGGTGTGTCAGAGGCGGTGCAGTTGGCGCAGGATAGAGCAGGGTTTAGGGCTATTGTGCATAGGGTCACTATGAGTCAGAAACGACTCGATGGCACATAACAACAACAACAAATACAATAGCAAGTGCAGCCTACTGATATCATCATAGGAGAGCTTGGTGACTACTTGTAGGATAATTTCTATTATCTTCTTATTTCCACAGGTCCAACACTGGGCAGAAAGGACAAGCTTGTCCTCACTGAGGTCCACACAGGGGCCTAGAAAACATCTCCTATGGTGTTCCTGCCAAGGTAACTTCCACACAGCAAAGCTCAACCACAGACAATTTCCCAGTTCCATTCGATAAAAGTCAACACAGCTTTGCATGCACAGTGGATTTAAGTAAAAGAGTTTGCCCTATGGAATCTTTTCTTTCATAATTGCATTATGTCAGTCAATACAGTTTCTTCTAAATTCCTTTTGAGTACATTCTATTATCTCAAAGTGCCCCTTCAAGAGCAATGGCTAAGATAAATTAAGAAGTTGTTAGAGAGGAAGATGAAGTCCACCAATTTACCTAAACTTAAGCCAAAAAGCCTCTAGCCCAAGACTTAAAACACTTAAGAATGTCTCTGAGCTGCTGAATCCATTATACTCTTGGTGAAGTTGATTTTGGACATTTAAATAGGAGGATATACTCAATTTTGCAGCAAAGAAATGGACTTTTTGCTCCTTGAGAACATTCTCCACAGCACACTGAAATTTTTTAGTAAGTAATCTATGATTAGCATGTCATGCTGGCCAAACACCCAGATACAGGACAGGCTAAAGGTCAGTGAATGAACGTCAGAATCAGAAACAAGGCTCATATGCTTCTGGTACAGAAGGGCAGTGGTGATGAGCACTTTGAAGTCTAACTCAATTCACAGAGGCAGATGCCTGGGAGAGTTTAGAGTTTGGATTTTAAAAGACTCCATGGAGTACAAAGCAGAAAGAACTTTAGCTTGGCATTAAAACAACAGTGAGCTTCCTTGAAAGAAAAAGTGCTCCCCTGTACTGTAAGACTCCTGGAGAGTAGAAAAGAACTGGTCAGGTGAGGCAAGATGACCCATAGCTACTGTAGGTCACTAGAGGATTTGGGAGTTAAGAGAAAACAGGTAGAGCATTCTGAAGCCAGGTCTAGAGGCAGAGATGAAGGCGCGTCTAACATATTAACACAGAAGCACACATGCATGGTCTGCAAGGAACTACAAGTAGTAAAGTCTCCCACATTTGAGGCTTTCTTCCAGAAGACTCTCTCCTAGGGAGAATTGGGAGCATTTGAGAGAGTTTGTTTAAGGTGTTTGTTTTGTTAAGACAACTCTTAGTTTGTTTTATTAAGATAACTCGTATTCTAAACGTGGCTGAATATTCTGGAGGGAAATAGAACTATTTGACCAGTAAAATTTCCTTGTACTCCTAATTTCTGGATACTTTTTTATCATTTTTAGGGAAAAAGCATAAGTTTGTGTTTTTTTGTATTAATATACAGACTTTAAAGACCGTTTCAAATCAGGAAAAAAGAAATAAAAATATCTAGCGTTAGGCTGTTCATCTTAGATCTTTCTATTCTGAGACAGTATCAGAAAAACTAATCTACATTTTTATTAAAAATTGTCAGGGTCATTATGAAGGCATATTCTGGCTATGGGAACAAAGACAGAAGCTATATGTAGGTTAAAGTAATAATTACACTATTTTCAAAGATGATCTCTCTTTTCAGGGATCTCACTCTAAAGTATCACTGAGTCTTTGATTCTGGCCTTGGGAAATACTGCCTCCTCCTTTAAATCTCTGAGCCTAATGTGGACACAAAGTGTTTCCTTGTGTTATCACAGGTCAATGGTGGTATCACAGTAGAGTTTGATGACCTGCCTAATATAATATTGTAAACTCTATGGGATTTGTAGAGAAAGCTCTATGATTTTAGGGCATATGTGGCTGTCCTCTGAGACCGTTCACCCAGGAGCTTACACCTTTCATCTACTCTCAGTCACAATCCAAGATAAGGCGTCTCCTGCCTCCCCGGGCTCTGTCCTGTCCAATTACACACCATTTGAGAAATGAACATAGTGGTCAGCTAAGGATCAAATATTTACTTTGTTGCTGACAGAGCTGAATTGGAGAATAAGGCTGCGATCAGAGACCCTCATCAGCCTTCCACGGAGAGATTGAGTTTTCACGGCAGCCACTTATCCAGTCAGCTGAAAGTGGATGTGACCCCTTTTAGCCCCGAGAGCAGAGAGAAATAGATCTTCAGAGCTTACTTCTGTAAGAGAGGTGCTCTGACTTGGATGTTAAGCTAACATACCCATCCCAGGAACTAGTTCAACAGAGAAAAGCAAACAGCATAGCATACAGGAGCACTCCTCCAATGACTTCACACAGCCTGTCAGAGAACCATGGAGAAGGGGTACACAATCCTAGTCTAACAAAGCAGATGAGTCTCTACTCCTCTCAAGGGGAGATGTGAAAAAAGGAGCAGATTGAGGGGCGATTTAGCTCCCTCTAGGACCATTGAGGTAGAAGCTTCTCCATAGAAACCTGAGAATGGAGTGGAGTATTTTTCTTCATCTCCCTTTCCTCTTTGTAAAGAGAATCTTTGGCAATCACCCATTTTCTTCTCATTATGGATGTTACTGACATCTCTCCAGCCCTCAGATTCCATCTTCAATTGCCGAATTCATCCCAAATGCTCCCCCTGTGATCAAATGTCAACATCTCTCTCACTTTTCTGCTACCGAAACCACCACATAAGCAATGTGTTCTAAATCAGTTCATACTATAGGCAGAGCAATTGTTTGCGGTGTTGATTTTTTGTTTTGTCTCATTATTCCTCATTGTAACTCTACAAAGCAAATACTGTTACTATTTGCATTTTCCTTATAAAGAGACCTGGCAATGGGGTCAAGAGGTGGGCTGCTACCCTAACAGCTACCTGCTTCAAGGGAAAACAATGAAACAATGTTTCTTTTTTTTTATTAAATTTTATTAGTTTT
>NW_006399780.1:2206122-2239155 GCF_000299155.1 Elephantulus edwardii | reverse complement strand
TTGAAGAATGGGATTGGTATTTGTATTGGGATTGCATTAAATGTGTAAATTGCTTTTGGTAGTATTGCCATTTTCATAACATTGAGTCTTCCTATCCATGAGCAAGGGATATTCTTCCACTTTTCTATGAAGATTTATACCTTTGAAAATGTTATCCTATAAGATCACTGTAAATCTGAATTGACTGAAAGCCCTGGGTTTGAATTTTTTTTTCTTTTTTAAATGAGAAGAGAAAAAAATAGAGATTTTGTGATTTTACCATGATCGATACCTGGTAGGTAGACCCATTGAAATTTGAATACAATGTCTGTCTTCAGAGTTCTTGCTTGCACAATTCAATAATTTCCTATTCAGAGGATAGCTGTGGAAAAAGTTCTATTCAATAGAATAAACAAACTCATTATATGGATAGAATTGTGTCCCTCCCCACAATACATGGTATAAATTCTATAGAAGTCTATAAATTCTCTCTATATCTGTGTTATAGTCCCAACTAAGATTGAGTTTTCTTTGTTATGCTAATGAACAGTATTATGGTATGTTCTCAGTCAATCTCAAACATACAGGTAGAAATGACACAGATTACGCACGAAACAAAACACAAAGATACGGGAAGATAGGTCCCAGGCCATATGAAGAATGCCCAGAAAGAAGCTGAAAAGAGCTAATAGAGAGAAAGATGACTTTCTGTTCTTTCCAACCAAGATAAACTCTTTATGATTACGTAGCAGGGACTGTTCGCTGGCCAATCCTAGAGTCATTTTCAACTCTTCTACTGCAGAAGCTCAAAACCAGTTATTAATCTCCAATCCTTCCTAACAGTGGGTTTTGAGTATTAGATACAAAAAGAACTGATGATTTTGGAAAGGGGACTCCTAGTAAATAGTTAACTTTCTTGATAGAAAAGACATAGATAGTACTGCATTTTTCCTTCAGTTCTGATGCACTGAATATGGCTCCAACACCTGGAACAATGAATACTATGAGGTAATATACATGAGGATGAGGTAATATATGTGAGGGGAAAAAAAGTCTGTGCTAAGGATATAGGAGCAGAAAGGTTAAATGAATGTGAGTTCTTAATGACACAGCCCAGGACTAAATGAGGACAACTTTCAGTTCCCAGACTCTTTTTTTCTTTTACCAGTTGAAGGTTAAGTTACTGATAG
The DNA here is from genome assembly GCF_000299155.1 of Elephantulus edwardii. NCBI lineage: Eukaryota > Metazoa > Chordata > Mammalia > Macroscelidea > Macroscelididae > Elephantulus > Elephantulus edwardii. The sequence goes on along the minus strand of NW_006399780.1, from coordinate 2,237,986 downwards.
TTATATTTCCTACTAAAAGTTTACAAATTGATCCAACTCTATAAAGAATAACATTTGTCTTTTATATATGTTGTTGTTGTTGTTATGTGCTGTAGAGTTGCTTGTGACTCATAGCAACCCTATGTACAATAGCCCTAAACTCTGCTTTGTCCTGTGCCAATCGCACTGTCTCCAACACACCCATCCTGATTACCCCAGTCACTGAATCAATCCATCTCATAGTACAGGGCCTGCCCCTCCTGCACTGTCCCTCCACCCTCCCAAGCATGATGTCCTTCTCCAAGGACTGGTCTCTCCTTACAACATGTCCAAAGTATGTTAGATAGAGCCTCAGAATCCTTGCCTCCAAGGAGCCATGCAGTTTAACCCTTTTCAGGATGAATCTGTTTGTTTTCCTAGCAATCCATGGTACCCTCAATACTCTTCTCCAGCACCACAGCTCAAAGGCATCAATTCTCCTTCTATCCTCCTTAGTCATTATCCAACTCTCTGATGCATAACAAATGATAGCAAAGACCATGGCCTGTATCAGATGCACCTTAGTCTCCAGAGAGACACAATTGCTCTTCAGTACTTTGGAGAGGTCCATAACAGCAGACTTTTCCCAAGGCAATGCATCTTTTAATTTCCTGGCTACTGGTGCCAAAAGTGTTGACTGTGGATCCAAGTTAACTAAAGCTGTGAACAATCTCAATCTCTTCACCATCCATCCTGATGCTGCCATGGAAACCTCTTGAGAAAATTATCAGCACTGTTTATACCTTTGAGGTTTTCTATTCTCTCAAATTAAGAGAGATCAGGATTACTTAGCAAGATGCTACTAATAGTTGACCTGAACAAAAAATGCCACCACCCTCTGAAGAAGATAATTTCTTCCCTGTCTACTGTCTATGATTTCAAGATTTCCCCATATGCATGGAGCTCTTCTTCACACACAGCAAGTGGTTAGGGACAGATAACTTCAGTGATACATGTCCTGTAACAGCAGCAAGGCTCCTGCTGGCCCCAGGTGCTCTGAGCTGCCCCTCATGGCATTCTCAGAACAGGGCTGACCCAAAGACTACAGAACTTTATGACCTGTGAGGACCTTAACTACATTCTCAAGGGTTGGGTGTTTTTCTTCTGTAAGCATTTGATACCTGCTTATATTTATTTAAAGTTGGGCCAATGTAGCCACAATTTAAAGGTTTATCTTATCTAACATAAGAGAGCAATTCAAGCCCCAGTCAGGTTAAATGATGTGATCCTTGGGTCATTATTTTCCTCAATAGAAAACTCTGGACAACTTCATTGGATCTCTATTTGATTTTACATTTGTGTAGCAGAGTCAGAGTTACTCTATATCACAAGAAACAAGAGGGTATCCTTTCATGTGTAAATTAACTAGGACAATTAATACAGCCGGAGTTTCCCCATCTCTCCCAGCCCAGAGAAGGCCAGTTTGCAGATTTGGATCCTAGAGCTAGCTATTCTATGAAAATTTTATCTTACGTATGAGAATTCCTCCATTCCATCATCCTGACCTTTCCTTTGTTTCCTTGAGATGTCTTATCAGTGGCTGACTTAGTATAGGGCTGACTCCTGCAGACTTAACAATTTGCAGCCACACAGAATCCATATGTTTTTTTTTTTTAATTAAAAAACAAACTCTGAAAAGAAGCAGGTAGTTTAACAATAGCTCTAAGAATAATAAAAACACAAGATGGTATTTTTTATGTGCGTGATTAATGTGTTTTACATGTACTACTTCATTAAATTTTCATAGTCAACTATTATTTGTGTTCCTAGTGCAAGAAGAATGTAGAAACAGGTACAGAGTGATGACTTGCTAAAAACCCAATGTTGTTGTTGTTCACTGTTGTCAAGTCATAGCTGACCCTGTAGGAGACTGTAAGAGACTGTACATCTTTGTCTGGTGCAACAGCTGGTGGATTTGAACTGCCAACTCCCTTTAAGTTGGCAATGTAATTTCTTACCCACTGGGCCACCAAAGCCCCTTAAACACTTAATTGGTGTTGTTGCTGTAAACCATAGACTTGGAACCAACCCATAGCTGACCCTTTGGCAGGTTTTCAGAGGCAGTTAATCACACAGGAGGAGATTGTCCATCCTTCTTCTGTGGAGTAGTTGGTGGCCTTGAACTGTGTACTGTAAATTGCAGTAACACATTGTTGACCCTCTACTGGGTTTCCAAATCTGGGACACAACTGTCCGTCTTTTTTCATTGGAGCCTCTATTGATTGGAACCCCCAGAGGCACATAACCCCTATGGACTAGGCTGCTTGCTAAAGTTTGGTGTAGCCAGAATTGTCAAGTGAAGACTTAGGGAAGTCTGTTGTCCAGGACCTCCTAGAGTGCTGAAAAGCAAGGATGTAGGTCTAGAGTCTCAGGTGAGCCTGATCCAGGGTAGGGTCTTCACAATTACTTGCTTTGCAACAGAGAGCTAGACAATGGCCAAGGATGACAGAATAACTTATGCCTTTGAGTGTGGTGATGGATAAGAGTTTTAAAAATATCATGGACTATCATGAGAACTAACAGGTCTATCCTGAAGAGAGTGACACTGGAGGCTAGGATTTTATTTTTTTTTTTTATTTTAGTTGTGATTTTAATGGAACGTTTACAGAAAAGTTAGATTTTCATTCAGGATTTTGAGAGTCCATGTCACATACTTTGGGCATGTCGCCAAGAGAGACCAGGCCTTGGAGAAGAATATCATGCTTGGAAAGGTTGAGGAATAGCACAGGAGAGGAAAACTCCAGATGAGATGGATTGACACAATAACTGTAGTAATGAGTGTAGCTGTGTCAGAGTGAGACTGGCTCAGAATAGAGCAGGGTTCAGTGCTATTGTGCATAAGGCTTCTATGAGTCTTAGTCAACTCAATGGAATATTACAACAACAACAAAGACTATATGGGTTCAAATCCTCACTATGCTCATTCTTCAGCGGTGTAAATGCAAGCAATTGCTTAATCTCTAATCTTTAATTTCTTATCTGCATAGTAACAATAGCGATAAAGACTTTATAGAGTTGCTGTGAAGATTGGGTGACATTATTTATCTGAAAGCTTCTGAATGCTAGCAGTTGCTAATTCAAAACTAGTCCATACCACCTATCAATACCCCCTTTTACCACTTTTCTGGAGATATATTAAACTGACTGGTACACATAAAATATAAGGAAGACCCTCGATTAGATGGATTTATTCCATCACTGGGGTAATGGGGATAGGTGTGTCAGAGACAATTGGGTTGGCAAGAAATAGAGCCGGGGTTAGGGCTGTTGTACATAGGGTTGCTTTGAGTTGCAAGTGACTCGACAGGACATAACAACAACAACATATGGTCACTAGTGTGTGGAAAAATGTATACCAGAATATACATGCTCAGATTCAAAAGATTTCTACTGAGCTCCTGCATTTCCTTATATTGCTCCAATGCAGCTGCTTTCAGGATGTAGAACTCAAACAGTAATTGTCTTTTCAGGTAAGAAGAAGAAGGTAAAGGAAATGTAAAGCCAACTTTCCTTTTAGTTAAATATATATTCCAAATAACTTTAAATTGAGCATGAATGTAATGAAACCACTCAAGTGGAATTTTTCCTTAGATACATAGACAGAGAATATAGCCCAGAGGAATAAAATGCTTGCCCAGTGAGTGAATTAGTTTACCCCGCTACTCAATTAAAACCAGAAATAGTATTACAAATCATTAAAAGTAAATCTCAGCTATCTTTTCTACTTTCTTTTTAACCATTTCCACAATTACTGCAAAGTCCATACAAATAATTAGGAATCAGGGGATAATTAGATAATGAGGTAAAAAATCAGGGTTTTTCAGATAATTGTAAAAATAACCCTTTTTATTTTGTCTTCTATTATTCAGACAAGGTACCAGTAGCATTTGGAATTCAGCATACAATCATCATGATTTCATGTTATATTACTTGGATGAGATGTTGGGCGCTAGTATGCCTTTGTTTCCCCCTTAAAAGTAAAGCATTTGTATTAGTTATATGAAAACTCAAACTAAAACCTTTTCAATCTATATACAGAACAAATTATTCAGGAGGAATAATAATAATTATTATGAGGAGGAATGTAGCACCAAGATTGGAGGAAGACTCATCAACAATTTGCATTATGCAGATGACATAAACCTCCTTGCTAAAACTGAGGAGGACCTGATGCACTTGCTGCAGAAGGTCAAGGACTGTAGTTTTCAATACGGATTGAAACTCAATATCAAGAACAAAGATTCTCACCACTAGGGCAATTGACAGCACCATGATGGATGGAGAAGAGATTGAGGTTGTTAACAATTACAGATTGCACAATTTACAGTTTCACAGTGTTGATTGTTGGCATCAATATTCTTGGCACCAATACTGAGAAATCAAAAGACAAATTACACTGGGAAAATCTGCTGTCAGGTACCTCTCCAGAGTACTAAGAAGCAACAATGTCAGTCTAGAGACTAAGGTGTGTCTGATCCAGACCATAGTCTTTGCAATTACATGCTATGTATCAGAGAGCTGGACAATGACTAAGAGTGACTGAAGAAGAATCCATGTCTTTGAGTTGGTGCTAGAGAAGAGTCTTGAACATACTATGGACCTTCAAGAAAACAAATAGGTCTGTCTTGGAGAGGGTGAAACCAAGTTTCTTCTTGTAAGTTAGGATTTTGAATCTCTGTCTCACATATTTTGGGCATGTGGCTCAGAGGTACTGGTCCTTAGAGAAGGACATCATGCTCTGTAGGGTGGAGGGACAGCACAGGAGAGGAAGACCCCGAATGATATGGAGTGATACAATACGTGTGGCAATTAAGGTAGGTGTGTCAGAGTCAGTGAGGCTGGCTCAGGACAGGGCAGGCTTCACAGTATAGGGTCACTGTGAGTCACAGGTGACTCAACAACACACAACAATACAACAAACTAAAACCAAGTGAAAATCTGAGCAAGCCTGTTGCTGCTGAGCCAGTTTAACTCATGACAGCCTCACGTGTTACAGAGTAGGACTGCTCCAGAGTTTTCTCGGCTGTAATCTTTGTGAAAACAAGGCTCCAGGACTTTGTTCTGTGGTACTATGGCTTGTTTGGAACTTCCAACCTTTATATTGGCAGCTGAGAGTAAACAATTTATGTTATCAGGGACTTTATGTGTAAAGAAATTCAAAAGCAAAATAGATAAAATTTAAAAGGACTAAGTAAAATATCCCATTGGGTTTCCAAGGCCATAAATCTTTAAAAAAAAAACAGAAAAACAGACTGCTTCTTTCTTCTGAGGCATGCTGGGCCGGTGTGTTCCAACTGGTGATCTTTTGGTTTACAATCTAATGTTTTTACCTATAATGCCACCAGGCTCCTTTAGCTTTATATGTGACTTAAAAATGAAGAGAGATTTATAGACTTCTTGAGGATGACAGGATGCAAGATCAATATAAAAATATCAGTGAGATTCCACTATAGTAATATAAAAAACACAGATAAGGAAATGAAAAAAGCAGTATCATTTATAATAGTCAAACACAAATTGAAATACTTTAGAATAAACCCAACTAGAAATGCAAAGGCATTTATGAAGAAAACTACAAAACACTGATATGAGAAACTATAAGAGACCTAAATAAATGGAAAAAAAATGTTTCCTATTCATGGGTAGGAAGACTCAACATAGTGAAAATGGCAATTTTACTAATAGCATTCTACATGCTGAACACAATTTCAGTTCAAATACCAAACTAATTTTTCAAAGATATAGAAAACGAAATTGGCAAATTTATTTGGAAAGGCAAGAAACTGCCAGTAAGCAGAACACTTCTGAAAAACAAAGTTGCAGTGACAGGCACAGCACTCCCTAATCTCAAAACCTACACTACTACACTACTATATAAATAAAACAGCATAGTACTGATAGTATAGAATAGAAATGAGAACCCATCAACCTATGTTCAACTAGTATTTGACAAGGAAACAAAACCTACAAAGTGGGGAAATGGTAACCTCTTCAATAAATGGTGCTGGCAAAATTGGACAGAAAGTGCAGAAAGGTGAAGTAGGATTCACATCTCACACTGCTGCTGTTGTTATGTGCCATCTAGTTGCCTGTAACTCACAGTGATCCTATGTACATTCTCTCTGAAACCTGTCCTATCTTAGGCCAGTCTCATCATCTCTGACAGAACTAATCCCATTTCTCCAGCCACTAAGTCAATCCATCTCATTCTGGGTCCTCCTCTCCTGCACTGAACCTCCACTCTCCCAAGCATGATGTCTCTTTTCAAGGACTGGGCCTTCTGGCCACATGTCCAAAGTATGTGAGACAGAGTTTGAAAATCCTTGCCTCCAGAGAGCAGTTTGGCCTCACCCTCTCCAGGACAGATCTGTTTGTTCTGGAAGTCCATAGTATGTTCAACACTCTTCTCCACACTATAACTCTTCTATCACCCCTAGTCATTGTCCAGCTTTCTAATGCATACCAAGTAATTGTGAAGACCATGGCCTGGATCAGGCATACTTAGTCTCTAGATTGAAATTATTGCTCTTCAGTAGTCTAGAGCACACTCCTTGACAGTAGACTTTCCCGATGTAATTAATCTTTTGGTTTCCTGACTGCTGGTGCCAAGAATGTTGATTGTGGAGCCAAACAAGCTGAAGTTATCAACAATATCAATGTTTTCACCATCCATCATGAAGCTGCCAATTGACCCAGTGGTGAGAATTATTGTTCTCTTGATTTTGAGCTTCAATTCATATTGAAGATTATAGTCTTTGACCTTCTATAGCAAATGCCTTGTGTCCTCTTCAGTTTCAGGAAGCAAGGTTGAGTCATCTGCATAATGCAGGTTGTTGATGAGTCTTCCTCCAATCCTGATGCCATATTCCTTCTCAAAAAGTCCACTTTCCTGAATGTTCTGTTCTGCATATAGATTGAAAAGCTATGGAGATATGATTCATCTCTGACACACACGTTTCTTTTCTTTTTTTAAATTTTATACTGGTTTACTTATAAGGTTCTTATACATTGTTTTTCACATTGGATCATTTGCTTATCCCCCCTTCACCCATCAAATTGTGCAACCCTAAGATTAATCACCGCTCCCTCATCCCTCTGTTTCTGAACCCTCCACCCCACCCTCCCATTCTCACTTTAGGTACTTATATACATTTTACAATAATGATATTATACAGTGTTTGTCCTTATGGGACTGTGTTAGTTCACTTAATTCACTCACTTAACATAATGCTTGCTAGTCTCTCTCAAATTAGGTTGCTGTTGTTGCTGCTGTTAAATGTTGTCAAGTTATAGATGACTGATAGGGATCCTATGAACAAAAGACCTGATCAGTTATATAACTTCCATCCTTTCTCCAGATTTATAGGGTTGGTTTCTGGAGGCAAGCTATTCTGGAAGTGGATACCACTCCTGCTTCCAAATTGTTTTAATTGGGAAGCTCCACCAAACACTGTCCACCATGGGTAACCATTATCACATTTGACACATCAGCGTTACAGTGTTTAGCATCACAGTGACCACAAGTTACCTCTGTACAGCAAATGGACAGACCAGTGCTATACTAATTAGTATGGGAAGCCAATACTAAATACTTGCAATAAACTGAATGCTATCTCAAGATGTGGGGGAGGAGAAGTACAAGCTAGAGTTCACCCTGAGGCACTAAGGCAACCCTTAAGGGTTTACCAGATTCTTGTATTTGCTAACCCCTCCCTCCTAAGTCAAGGGGAAGGTTTTCAATAGAAAGAGTTTGGCTTAATTTGCATTGAATTTTCTTTGTGATTTAGTTCCTGATAATTTTCAATAGGGTACAGGGAAGCTGGAATGAGAGTCTTCAGTCGAGAACTGCTGGCCCCCTGTTTTTCATGCTCTCTGCTCTATCTCATTCATGGCTGGCTGTCTTATTATTAATAATTATAAAATTACTTTACCCTCAGTCTGCAACAAATTAGAAGAATGTTTGACCAAAAACTACTAAAACCAGGCTTGAGGGCCACAGGCCCTACCAAATTTAAGAACCAAAGCATGGTTCCATGACCTCCATCATTCCAAATTCCTCCATAATCATGCATTTCATTGGCCCTCACCACACAAAAACATCTATCTGGGAGCATTCCACTGCTTTTTCAATCTCCTCCTATTCTGATGCCACATGTGTCTTCATAGAGTCTAACTTCTTGAATGATTGATTTCTCCACCATATAGACTGAGTACACATGAGGGAAGGATATGTATATAAACAGAAGATGAACAAAGGCCTGAAAACGTTCTATAACTATCATCATTTCTCCAAATACATAGATTTTTCTAGAGGCATGTAGTTTTGGAAGCAGATGCCAGTCATTTTTTCCAAACCTGAATCAATCTGGGAGCTCCAACAAACACTATCCATGATGCATAGCCAAATATAGTGTTTGACACACCTATGGCCCAGTTGTCTATCATCACAGCAACTTTATGTTATTTCAGTAGAACAAATAGAACTCTGCTGTACGACATGAAAGAGTGTTCATCCAAAATCAATCAACCTTTGGCCTGAAGGCCTGAGGCCGACAGGCTTTACAGTATTTAAAATTCCAGCATGCTCAAATGCTGGCAGACCCTGGGCCAGAGAATGCCAATTCATCTGCTAAGGCCCATCTGCTGACACCCACCTGGGACAGAAAGAAAGCCGTAAGAGCCCCGAGCATTTCATACATGTCCCTCCTTCAGATGTGAGAGGCCATCCTAAAATCCAGCTTAAACTGAATTGTTGTTGTTATGTGCAGTTGAGTCACCTGCGATTCATAACGACCCTATGCACAACAGTCCTAAACCCTGCTCTGTCCTGTGCCAATCTCACTGTCTCTGACACATCTACCCTCATTAAACCAGTCACTGAATCAATCCATCTCATAGAGGGTCTTCCTCTGCTGTGTTGTCCCTCCACCCTCCCAAGCATGATGTCCCTTTCCAAGCACTGATCCCTCCTTGCAACATGTCTAAAATATGTCAGATAAAGCTTCATAATCCTTGCCTCCAAGAAGCAGCCTGGCTTCATCCTCTCCAAGGCAAATATGCTCATTCTCTTGGCAGTCCATGGTATATTCAGTACTCTTCTCCAACACTACAGCTGAAATACATCAATTCTCCTCTGTCCTCCCTAGTCATTGTCTTGCTTTCTGATGCATAACAAGTGATTGAAAAGACCATGGCCTATATCAGGTGCACCTTAGTATCCAGACTGACATCATTGCTCTTCAGTACTTTAGAGAGGTCTGTAACCACAGACTTTTCCATAACAATACGTCTTTAAATTTCCTGGCTGCTGGTGCCAAAAGTACTGATTGTGGAGGCAAGCAAACTAAAGCTGTGAACAATTTCAATCTCTTCACTATCCATCATGGTGCTGCCAATTGGCCCAGTGGTGAGAATCTTTGTAGTGATTTATAAAATCAGTGAGTGATGGCACATCTTTCTCGATCCTGAACCATGTGATATTTCCCTGTTTGTTCTAACTTCTGCTTTCTGGTCCAAGTATATTTTTCACATGAGCACAATTAAGTGTTCTTGGATCCACATTCTTATCAAGGGTATCACAATTTGTTGTGATCCACACAGTTAAATGCCATTGAATAAACAATGAAACACAGATAGACATTCCTCTGGTACTCTCTGATTTGAGGCAAGATGCATCTAACAATTACTATGGTGTCACCAGTGCCATGGCCTTTTCCAAACCCAGTCTGCATATCTGGCAGGTCTCTGCTTATGTACTATTCTAGTCATTTCTGGATAATGTTCAGCAGGATCTCACTCACGTGTGTGATATTGTGATATCATTTTATAATTTCTACACTCTGTTGGGCCACCTTTTTTGGCATGGAAATAAATACAGATCTCTTCCAGTTCATTGGCAAGGGACAAGATTTCTTGTCATAACCTGGTGAGCACATCCAGCACAGCATTTGATTGCTGAAATATGTCAATTGGTATTTCTATCCGTTTCTGGGGCCTTATTTTTTGCCAATTCTTCAGAGCAGCTTGAACTTCCTTCCTCATCACCAATGCCTTTTGATTATATGTTGTTTCATGAAATTCTTCTGTGTCAGCCAATTCTTTTGGTATAGTGCCCCTGTGTACTCCTTCCATTGTCTTTTGATGCTTCCTGGATCATTCAACATTCTGCCTTGATTAACCTTAAGCATTGACATTTGAGGCTTGAATTTGTTCTTCAGTTACCTTCAGCTTAAGAAATGTCAAGTAAGTTCTTCCCAGAAATCACCTCAAGGTGGATCAGAAACCTAAGGGTAAAGTCCCAAACCATAAAGATCATAAGAGACAAAATGGGACCAAACTTAGAAGGCTTGGCCTGTACTAAGTATAGCCAGAAATGCAGAATCTGGAGAAAATAATATGGATGACTGGGACTTTCTTATGATTAAGTCCTTATATCCACCAACAACTTTTTCCAATAGGGTGAAAGGAAAACCTACTGACTGAAAAAAAAGAAAAAACCAAAACACCCCAACCCCAAAAAACCCATTTGGCAATGACATCTCAGACAAGAACCTCATAGTGAAAGTTTACAGAATACTACAGGGTCTCCACAGAAAAAGACTGATAACCTAATCACAAAATGGACAAAAGACATGGAAAGACTTTTCACAGAGGACAACATCCAGACAGCTAACGGGTACATGAAGAAATGCTCAAAATCACTGGCAATAAGAGAGAGAAAATCAAAACTAAAATGAGATACCATCTCATCCCAGTATCAGTGGCAGAGATTAACAGATCATCAATCAACAAATGTAGGAGAGGGTATGAAGAGATTGGAACTCACGTATGCTATCGATTGGATTGTAAAATCTGTGTAAGCACTCTGGAAGGCAGTTTGGTGTTTCCTCAAAAAGGTGAATATAGAAATTCCACATGACTCAGCTATTCCTCTGCTAGAAATATACCCGAAGGAAAATAGAACTGAGACACAGAGATTTGTACACCAATGTTCATAGCAGAATAATTTATAAAAGCAAGAAAATGGAAACAATCCAAATATCTGTGAACAAACAAATGGATTGGAAAATTGTAGTACATTCACACAATGGTGTGATGTGGAACTTAGAAGCTACAATTTTGAAAACAAAACAAAACAAAACAAAAACCCTATATAACAATGGAGAAATGGGACAGTGAACTAACTCAGTCTCAGAAGGATAAATACTGCATAAGACCATTATTGTGAAAATAGAAGAATAGCTAGTAAGATGTATTAGATGTTCAAAGGGAAAATGGGAAGATTTGGGAGGACCTGGAGGGAAAGAGGGGAGAAATCAAGGGGTTTTAGTGTTTGGTGGGCAGAAAAAGGGGGTTAAGGAATCAGAAAAGATTCAGTGAAACCTAAAATAATGATATACATATCATATATGTATGTATGTTCTACCCTAACACTGCCACTCTCAAGACAAAGTAATTTAACATTTTAAATGATGCTTCTTATTTTTATCTCTATATTTCTAAATAGTATGTTTATTCTTTTGTTAAATTCTATTTTCAATTTCATTAATGCTAAGGATGGTTGGAGAAGAATCGATGCCTTTGAGTTGTGGTGCTGGAGAATGTTGAATGTGCCATGCATGGACTCCTTAGAGAGCAAATAGGTCCTGGAAAGGGTAAAACCAGGCTGCTCCTTAGAGGCAAAGATTTTAAAGCTCCATCTCACATACTTTGGGTATGTGACCTGGAGGGACCAGTTATTGGAGAAGGACACCATGCTTGGAAGCGTGGAGGTGCAGTGCAGGAAAGGAAGACCCTGGATGAGGTGAATTGACACAGTAACTGGAGTAATGAGGGTAGATGTGTTAGAAACAGTGAGATTGGCTCAAGACAGAGCAGGATTCTGAGCTGTTGTACATAGGGTCACTATGAGCCGCAAGCAACTAGATAGCACATAACAACAACAGACTGACTTTATAGGAAACTCTGGTGGGCTATTGGTAAGGAACTGTACACAAACCCAAAGGCACTCAGGTTCAGATCCACCAGTTCCTCTTGTGAGAGAGAGATGGGCAGTCCCTGTCCAGGCAATTAAACTTCCTCTGAAAAGCCATTGTAGGTACACTATGGGATAGTTCTGACTGAACAGTACACAACAATAATTGCCTTTATGGAGGGAGCTCTAGTGGCCTAATGGGTAAAGAGATGTGCTGCCAGTCCAAAGCCACATGGTTCACATGCACCAGCCACTCTGTTGGGAAGATTTGTTATCTCCTTCTGTGTGATTTATATATAGCCTCTTAATACCCACTGGCAGGTCAGCTATCAGTCAGTTCCAACTTGGTAGTACATAATAACTATAATATCTGACTTCATACACTGGGGGTAAGGGGGAAGGATTTAACTTCCATATACTGTCCTTCCCTTCTTAGATCAGTTGTCCTCCTCCATAGACCCAATGTTTTCTGTTTAAAAATAGGTTAATATTTGAATGGATAAAAATACATTTTATGATGGTATAAATATACAGAGCTGAGTTATGTGTACGCTATAATTATGTTTTATTTCTTATACAACTTTTAAAAAATGGATCAGATTTATTTTTCCTTGAGTAGTTTTTCCCTAGTTGCTTTTTACTAATTCATCACTCAACAGTCCGTAAGGATTGCAGATCTCATCTCAAAATCTAGAAGACATTAGGTAATAACTTATTTTCTCACCTTTTCTTAGGAGGCTTCCTTCACCTTCCTTTTACTTTTTTGATCCATTATGGTTGATCTCTAATTCCCTTTCACCTTTACTTTGGGAATTCTTTGAAAGGCTTACCCTTTTATTATTTTTTTAGAAGTTATTTTGATTTGAATGAAAGTTTACACAAAGGTCAAATCTTCATTTACTCATTGTTGCACATTTTTCTTTTCCTGCCTCCCTTTCCCCTCCCCCAGTCACTTTGGGATGTATCTCTTTTTACAGATTGTTACATATATAAATGCCTTAATACATATTCCATTCAGACAGTTCTTCCTCTCCTCTGTTCAAATGCAGTGTTCATTATCCAGCCTTTTCCTATTCTCTTCCCAACTCTCCATGTCAATCCTATTTTATAGGATCTCCACACCTTTTAGATGTTGTGTCCTGACTGTCCTTATCAAGAAGGATAAGCTTAAAAAGGGCACTGCTTCATTTTTGTGGAGCACATTTTCTCCAGTTTGTAAACGAGTGCGTGTATTTATTAAGCTCTTAAAACCTCAGAATCTATTTAGCTTTCATCAGTAGTTTGTTTGGGTTGAAATTTCAGGTTGTTGTTGATATTGTTATGTGCCATTGAATTGACTGTTACTCATCTCTGACTAACAGATCTGAACCCTGCCCTATTCTGTACCACCTTCATCATCACATATATACTTGAACCCTTTGTTAGAGTCACTGTATTAATCTATCTTGTTAAGGATATTACCCTCTTTCTCTGATCCTCAACTTTTCCAAGCACATTGTCCTTTTGCAAAGATTGACCTCTTCTAACAACATCCTCAAGTATATGAGACAAAACTTCACCGTCTTTGCCTCCAAGAAGCACCTTTCTCCAAGATATATTTGTCTATTTAGTAGTCAATGGAATTTTCAACACTCTTTTCCAACACCACAACTCAGAGACATAAATTCTTCTGTCATGTGTGTTTGTCCAATTTTCAGATGCATAAGAAGTAATTAAAAAGACTGTGGCTTGGCTCAGACACACATTAGTCTTTAAACTGACATACTTATTAGTCTTTGCACTTTAGAGAGGTCCTTGACAGCAGATTTCTCCAAAACAATTTGTCTTAATTTCTTGACTGCTAGTACTGTTGCTATGTGCCATTGAGTTGCTTGCAACTCATAATGACCCTATGTACAAAAGCCCTAAACCCTGCTCTATCCTGTACCAACCTCACTGTTTCTGACGCACCTACTCCCATTATCCCAGTCACTGAATTGATCCATCTTGTTGAGGATCTTCCTCTTTTATGCTCCCTCTCCACCGTCCCAAACAGGACATCCCTCTCCAAGGACTGGTTCCTTCTTGCAACATGCCCAAAGTGTGTCAGATGAAGCTTCAGAATTCTTGTCTCCAAGGAGCAGCCTGGTTCCAACATCTCCAGGGCAAACCTGTTTGCTTTCCTAGCAGTCTATGGTATAGTAAACACTCTTCTCCAGCACCACAACTCAAAGGCATCAATTCTCTTTCTGTCATCCCTAGTCACTATCCAGCTCTCTGATGCATAGCACACAATTGTAAAGACTATGGCCTGGATCAGGTGCACCTTAGTCTCCATCCTGATGTCATTGCTCTTCAGTACTCTGGAGAGGTCCTTGACAGCTGACTTTCCCAATGCAATTCATCTCTTGACTTTATGGCTGCTGATACCAAGAGTGTTGATTGAGGAATCAAGCAAACTAAAACTGTTGATAATCTCAAAGTCTTCAGCATCTGTAATGATGCTCCCAATTGGCCCAGAGCTGAGAATCTTAATTTTCTTGATTTTGAGTTCCAATTCATATTGAAGGCTGCAGTCCTTGACGTTCTGCAGCAAGAGCTTCAGAAGGTCCTCCTCAGTTTCAGTAAGCAGGGTTGTGTCATCTGCTTAATGCAGGTTGTTGATGAATCTTCCTCCAGTGCTGATGCCATATTCCTCCTTGTACAGCCCAGCTTCCCGGATGGTCTGTTCTACATGCAGACTGAAAAGTATGGCGACAGAATACATCCCTGGTGGACACCCTTCTTGATTTTGACACATGCAGTGTCTCTCCTTGTTGTGTTCTGATGACTCACAACATATTGTGGCTGACTCTGAGAAGAATGGGAATCCCAGAATATTTGATTGTGTGTGCTGGTACTAAGGTGCTGATTATTGAGCCAAAAAAGATGAAAATGTGGACAAACTCAATCATTTCTCCATCTATTATGATGTTGTTTATTGCTCTATTGGTGAGGATCTTTGTTCTTGAGGTCGAGATGTAATCCATAATGAAGGTTGTAATTCTTGATATCTTGTATCAAGCATTTTGAGTCCCTCCTCATTGCCACCAAACAAGGTTATGTCATCTGAATAACTCAGGTTGTTGGTTAGCCTTTCTCTAGTCCTGATGCTACATTCTTTTTGATAAAGTGCCATAAAATATGGGAAAGAATTTCCTGGCCTACTGACTGGAAAAGGTCCATATAGATTCCAATTCTAAAAAAAAAAAAAAAGTGATCCAACAAAATGTGCAAACTATTGAACAATATTACATTTAAAAATATTATTTTTAAATGGCCAGAACATTACATTGACAGAGATCTTCTAGAAATTCAAACTGGATTTGGAAGAAGCCATGGCACCAGGGATATCATTCCTGATGTCAGATAGGTTTTAGCTGAAAGCAAAGAGTATCAGAAGGATGTTTCCTAATTATTGATGATGCAGGGGCATTTAATTAGCTGCATCACAACAAATTATGGTTAACATTGAGGGGGATAGATGTCTCAGAACATCTAATTGTGCTAACACAAAAACTGTATCTAGACCAAGAGGCTGGGGTGTGAACAGACCAAGGAAACACTGCATAGTTTCAAATTAAGAAAGCTGTGTTCTTCATATTCAATCTGAAAGTTTAATAAAATCATTCAAGAAACTTGACTTTAAATTTTAGGTAGCAAATAATTTTTCCATACAATTTTTACACCTTTCCACTTTTACTTGGTCTCCAAATTTTGTAAGTTGTCCATTACATCTTGATTCTTAATCCTTTTATTTATTTGTTTTCACATGTCTAGAAGCTTTTGTGATTTTTTTTTCTTGGCCTCATCTGCTTCCCCAGATAAGACTCCTCACTGCTTTGCCATGATGTGCATTGATCACTGTCAATGATCTCGGCAATGAACACCAGAGATTCCCAATAATTACACAGACTTTCCTGAATTCTCCTACCCTCAGCTCCTCCCAGTGTCCTTTGATCCAGAGTGTCTTCTTTTAAATTTCTCACATTCTGCTGAGGTGAAGGTGGTGCTTTATAGCTGTTGTGAAATGCGGAGAGCATCTAGATATCTTATATTTTCTTAAATACATTTCTAACCAAATTTCCTATTTTCCCCTGGGCTTGGAGTCCTGAACTTCATTGAGATCTTCAGATCAGAATGAGCCAACTTAAGGATTTTACTTCTTATGGCCTGACTTTTAACTTTTA
The DNA here is from genome assembly GCF_000299155.1 of Elephantulus edwardii. Classification (NCBI taxonomy): domain Eukaryota; kingdom Metazoa; phylum Chordata; class Mammalia; order Macroscelidea; family Macroscelididae; genus Elephantulus; species Elephantulus edwardii. Next base: position 2,221,786 of record NW_006399780.1, on the reverse strand, counting down.
TTATTTTCCCAAGTCAATGACTTTTCATACACATGTTTTCTGGCTTCTAAAAGTTTTCTGCTACTGTATTTCTCTACTCTTTCAAATTTTGTAGATTTGTATATCCACATGCAAAATAAAACTAACAAAAACCTCTTTATTGTCATTTTATAGACTTAAGAAGTAGTGAGTACCTACAACCAGGAGAGGATAAAACAGATGAATAGGACATTCTAAGAATCAAATCCCTGTGCACATCCAAAAACTTCTCTAACCAGGTAAAAAGGGAAGTCACCAACTGTGAAAAATATTTAGAAATGACATGTCTGATAAGGGACTTATATCTAGAATTTATAGAATACTTGAATACCACAACAAGATAAACAACCCAATTGCAAAATGGGCACAGGATATGAATAGACACTTCATCAAAGAAGACATTCAGATGGCCAACAAACACATGAAGAAATGTACAAAATCTCTAGCTCTAAGAGAGATGCAAATCAAAACAACTATGAGCTATCATCTCACTAGTAAAAATAGTAAAATTCAACAGAGTAGCAAACAACAAATGCTGGAGGGGTTGTGGAGAAACTAGAACCCTTATCACTGTTGGTGCAAGTGTAAAATGGTGCAACCACTATGGAAGGTAGTATGGCACTTTCTAAAAAAGTTGCAAATAGAAATACCATGTGACCCAGAAATTCCACTACTGGGAATACACCCTAAAGAAAACAGAACTGTCACCCTAGCAGATATATGCACACCCAGGTTTATTGCTGCTTTCTTAACAATAGCAAAGAGTTGGAAAAAACACAAGTGCCTATCAACAAACGAATGAATAGAGAATCTATGGTATATTCACATAATGGAATATTATGCAGCACTGAAAAACAAAGAAATCATGAAATATTATACAAATTTAATATATATACATAATAATATATTAAAATCGATGATCATGGAGGACATTATGCTGAGTGAAATATCTCAGTCACAAAAAAAGGCAAATATTGCATAATAACACTGTTGTATAACTGGACTAAACTGGGGGAAGGGTGGGGGAAAACTAAGAAAAGAGGGGATAAATAATGGCATTGAAACAGACAAGGGAGAGAAAGGTATAAAAGGAATATATGATTAGGTATTATTGGCATGACAAGAGTCCAGAATAAGAGCTGCACAGTAAAGTGGTCTGGAAGTGAGGGGGTCTCTGTAACAATGAAAGAACTTTTTTTTAAGCGAACTGGGGGAGAGGGGATAGGGAGGAAAATGTACAACAATGAATGAATAAAAAGCCAACTTCTTTATAAACTTTCATCAAAATGTCAATTAAAAAGAAGTAAGTTACAAAGCATAAGAAAATAAAAGATCATAGCTGATCAGTTTGTCAAGTTCTAAATGCTTGCAGGATTTAACAGAGGCTTTGCTTTCCTTTTACAAAGGGAAATTGACATTTTACCTAATCTTTGGCTAGATTGATGCTAATTAAAATGAGATAGTCATTTTTCCTGCCACCTTCTGCTAATTTTCTATTCTTCTGTTAAAAAATAAAGAGCATCATGAGCCAAAAAAGGTGGTGGGTAAATATATGAGGTCAATCTTCATATTTAACTAAAGACTTCTTTGATTTATATATGGCACTGATTAAATAGCATAACTATTTTAATTGCAGTTCCATGACATAATAAAATGCCTGAAACACACAAATAAGGTGAAACAAAGAAATTACCATCTGTATAAACTAACACTGGCTAAGTAACTTTGACAAGTGTTGATCAGCAGCCCTATATATAACAGACAACTTGATTCTAGGTAACTCAGACTGTGCATATAGAATGCTTATAAGGCCTTCCATTCCAAAATACTGGTGAGCATGGGTCTTCTGGTGTCTCCGGAGCTTATGGAGGAGTATATACTCCATACTCCATATCTACTGGGAAACCAATATATATGGTGTAGAGAGGACCTACGGAACCTCTCTCCTTTTGGCATAAACCTTTGGGCAGCATCTAGAAGAGCTTCCTTGTGTCCAAAGATCCAACTGCTAGTCCTTAATTGTAAAAAGGACTTGGGGAGGCAGAAGGTAATTGTGACATTATGAATTAATATTAAAAAATTAAAAAAGTGAACTTGGAAGTTTTGGTGAGAGGGTAAAATGTGCAACAATGAATGAATGAAAATCTAACTTCTCTGTAAATGTTCATTAAAATCACAATGGAAATAAAATTGTATTTAAAAAACAACAACAACCCAAAAACAACCACACAAAAAAAATACTAGGAAAGGACATCTGTGAGTGATCTATTCTACTCCTTTTCAAAACTATTTTTTCATTTTTTTCACTCAACAGCTTTTGAGCACCTACTATCAAGTAAGTAGTTGACTGCTAAATGAAGGCCTGGAGCTTCAACCCCACTGAGCCGCTCTGCAGGAGAAAGCCTAGAAACCTGCTTTCATAGAGACAATGGCCAAGAAAAAGCTGTACTATAGTTCTTCTCTGTTCCATAGGGCCATTAAGAATCAGAATCAACTAGTCGGCCCCCAGCACACAGAAATCAAGTACTCTGCTAGGCATTTCAATCTATCAGAAACTTGGAACTAAGTCTGTGTTCCATAAGAACATCCAATCAAATGGGAAGAGAAAAAGCATTTGCATTTAGTATAATTAGAAACTTAAAGGGAGAATGGCAGAGGAGAGGAGGAATATGGAACTCAATCTTGGAGTAGCTTCAAGAATTGTGTTCAATTGTTATGACTTTTCTAACCAAAGCAAAGCAAACCAAACCTACTGCTGTGGAGTTGATATTGACTCATGACACTGTAGGACAGAATAGATGTACCCATAGAATGTCTAAGTCTAGAATCTTTATGAAAGTAGACTGTCAACATCTTTCCCACAGGGAGCAGCTGATGGATTCAAACCACCAGCCTTTCTGTTAGGAATTGAATACCTAACAAGTGCATTATCAGTATTCCTGGTATTTTCTAACCAGGAATCTTAAAATGTAAGAAGTAAGAAAATACTAGCATGAGTTCCTGGAAGGGTGTTTATGATTCTGCCAATCCATCCTAATTATATGATAAGTGTGTGATAAGTACATAGAGTTCACATATCAGAAACCTATCAATGTCAGGTGAAAACAGAACAATGGCCCCCAGGGTAGACTATAGATCCTGAAGGCCAAGTCTAACCAGGATCTAAGGTAGCAGATTGAGACTACTGTAGGCCAGCTTTTGGATCACTGAAATGACTACTAGTGTATTGTGTTATGGCTTAACTCATAAAGAAAGATGACAAGCAATAAGGTCACATAGGTCTTTTCAGAAATTTGACTCAAAAACCAGGCAAGTATTGAAAGAGTGGAAGCTACCAACAGAATAATAGGGCTGACAGAAATTTCTCAAGCATTTGGTCCAACTGAAGCAAAGAGTAGGGAGACTAGATTTCTTTTGGGACCAAGCATCAAAAGAAGGGGATGGGTAAATGTCCTGTTCAAGATCATCCAAAACCAAATGGAACAGTACATTGACAGAGAACTACCAGAAATACAAACCAGATTTAGAAGAGGTTATGGCACTAGAAATCTGATAGCCAATGTCAGATACATCTTGGCCAAAAGCAGAGAGTGCTAGAGGAGTGTCTATCTGTGTTTCATTGACTATGCAAAAGCATTTGACTGTGGCTGATTCTAAAAATGGGAATCCCAGAACCCCTGATTTTGCTAATACGAAACCCATACTTGGACAAGGAGGTAATTGTCAGAACTGAGCAAAGAAACACTGAACAGTTCAAAACAAGGAAGGGTGTGTCAGGGATGTGTCCAGTCTGCACACCTTTGCAATTTGAAAGCAGAACAGATCATTTGAGAAGCTGGAATTTATGAGGAAGAATATGGCATCAAGATTGGAAGAAGACTCATCAATAACCTACGTTATATAGATAACACAACCTTGCTTGCTGAAACTGAGGAGCACCTGAGGCATTTGCTGAAGAAGGTCAAGGACTGTAGTCTTCAATATGGATTGAAGCTCAACATTAAAAAAAAAGGTTCTCACCACTGAGCCAATTGGCAGCATCATGATAGACAGAGAAGAGATTAAGATTGTTAACAACTTTAGCTTGCTTGGATCCACAACCAACACTCTTGGCATCAGCAGTCAGGATTTTTTTTTTAGAGACAAACAAACAAACTGCATGGGAAAATCTACAGTTGAGGACCTCTCCTCTCCAGAGTGCTAAAGAACAATGATGCCAGTCTAGAGACAGAGATCTGAACAATGACTAAGGGTGACAGAAGAAGGACCAATGCCTTTGAGATCTGGGGCTAAAGAAGAGTATCAAACATATCATGGACCACCAAGCAAACAAATGGTCTGTCCTGGAAAGGGTGAAATCAGGCTGCTCCTTGGAAGTGAGGATTTTGAAGCTTCATCTCACATATTTTGGACGTGTTTCCTGGAGGTACCAGTCCTTGAAGAAAGTATCACACTTGGAAGGGTGGAGTGACAGCAAAGGAGAGGAAAATTCTGGATGAGATGGATTAACACAATAACTAGGCTAATAAGGATAGGTGTGCCAGAGACAGTGAGATTGGCTCAGGGTAGAACAGGGTCAGAGTTACTGTGCATAAGGTTATTGTGAGTCATAGTTGACTCAACGGTACACAACAACATGTCAAAGGACCATCTGACTCTCTCCCTGAAGGGTGAAGCTATAGAAGGACATCTTATAAGTTTGCCTGAGTTGAAGAACAAGATAATCAATACACAGCAATATTGGCTTTATCGCTGGTTCCACTACAATAAAGTGGTTAGGGGTGAAAGACTTATCAATAACAAGGGACTTACTAACCTAATGCATCAACTGTTTTTGATGGCAAACACTTAATTGCTTGAATACAACTGAAGATTGATGATTCAGACCTACTAAGTGGCCTGAAGTCATGATGGCCTGTCAAGACTATTGTTGCCGCTGTTAAGTTTAAGTTGGAATCCACTCATATCTAACCCTCTAGTGGGTTTTCAAGGAACTGTAAATCACATGAGAAAAGACTGTCCATTTTTCTCCCAAAAGCCTATGAGGCAGTTCTCCTCTGTTGTATGTAGTTGTTATGAGCAGGAATAGTTTCAAAGGCACCTAACAATAACAACAATTAGAAGCATCAAAAATGGAATTTTACTGGAAAAAAGGATGGGCCAGAAAAAAAAAATATGTGACCATCAGATATTCTTTTGATTCAAACACCTTAAAAATGTTGTCTCTGATCATTTTGGCTTCCTGTCTCTGTCCTTCCCAGAGCCAGATGTTGAAATGGAGTGTGTTCTGAATGTACTAAGCATTCATGGGCCACAATGATTCGAGACATGAAAAATAAGCAAGGACTGGAGACTAGAAAGGAATTGGAATAGACAGTTTGCACCATCAAAGTTATAAAAACACTAAAAGAGGGGGAAAACCCAAAACAACAACAACAACAACAAAAAAACCCAAAACCACTTTGTAAGCTGATGTACAAAGATTTGACAAATCTCAAGTACGCAGTCACAAATGTTGAGTAGTTGGGATCACTTATTTGACATGCATGAGTTTCTAAAGCTTAGATTTAATTGAATGAGCTTCTTTCCATTTAAAACGTCAGAGGTTTAATGACCCAAAGAATAGAAATTGATGAGGCAAGACATGCCACCCCCCTTTTTAAAATATATTTGTCATCACAATCATTAATCTTTCTAAAATTTTCTCCCTCAGAAAGGAAAAGTACAATTGGAAAAACAGAGGTTCTTCATCTTCGCCTTTCAACCTTCATGCATTTTTTCATTTATAAATTCACTTAATAAGAAATCGTGAGCCCATAACTGCTTATGATATGCTAAGAATGCAGGATTGGATACAACAGTCTATCTCTTGAAGGGACTGAAGACATTTCTGGCCTATATCTGAAGTTTATGGCTTTGGTTAGGTCTTCATGAAGTAAAAATGGAATGTGTTGAATGTTTAGCATAGAGGTATTAACATGTTTGGGAAAAAAAAAGAAAATATTGTGCTATCAAGCAGCAGTTCATGCTTTCCCCTTCCATTAAGTTTGTCTGTTTAATCTGATCTCTTTGTGAAAAACATACTATGCATCTATTAGCATGCACCATAGGGTAGGACTCTAACTGGGCTAGTGTCATCAGTTCTAATCAGTTGCTCTGGTCTCACACTTTCTGGAGATTTTTACCCAGTGGTTTTCCTTTTCTAGCTTGACTCCCCTTTCTTGCTCCTTCTCTCAGAGCAATTTCCTTTCTGTCCTTTGAAGTTTTGAGGGCTATTACCTTCTGAATGTCCCACGAAATGTTCTGTGCACTTGATTCAGTATGTTAGGACTGTGAACCCACTACTGTCAGTTCGTTTTACTGTGGTAGCTTGCATATTGCTACAATGCTGGAGTCTATAAAGATGATGGAAGAATAATATGTGTCTTTGAGTTGTAGTGCTGGAAACTATTAAACATACCATGGAACACCAAGGGAATTAATAGGTCTGTCCTGGAAAGGGTGAAGCCAAGTTGCTCTCTGTAGACAATGATTTTGAAGCTCTATCTCACATACTTTGGACACATTCCCTGAAGGGACCAGTACTTGGAAGACATCGTGGTTGGAAGGGCAAAGGGACAACACAGGAGAGGAAGACCTTGGATAAAATGAATTGACACAGTGACTGGGGCAAAGGGAGTAGATGTGTTGAAGACAGTGAAATTGGCTCAGAATAGGGCAAGATTCATAGCTGTTGTGTATAGGGTTGTTATGATTCACAGATGATTTGATGGCACATAACAACAACAATGCTATGAGCATTTAAAATACCAGCAGGGTAACTCATGACAGACATGTTTCAGTGGAGCTTCCAGACTAGGAAGAAGATCCTGGTAATCTACTTCCAAAAAACTAGCCAATGAAAACCTTAAGAATTACAACAGAACATTATTCATTTTAGTACTGGAAGATGAATCCAAACACACAGTAATTATGAAGATATGGTAGGACTAAAGAACTTTGCATTCCATTACAGAACAGGCCATTGCCATGGCTAGCTTGTTGGTGGCTTACATGATACATAACTTAATGAAATGCTGCTTAGTCCCACTGCATCCTCATGAGCATATATAAGGTTGACATGGACTGGTGTAAACTCTACAGCAAGTGAAAACACCAGCAAGAATTAGTGCCCATGGCTAATGCTCCTCATTTAAGGACTGACCTTTATACTCAGGTTCATTTTCTTAGCACTCTTACCAAGACCACATCTCCATTGAATATATTCTATGGATCAAGAGGATTTTTGTTGCTTTGGGTCCTGTATGTCTAGAAGGATAATAGGTGACCCTACTAATTGTCCAAATTCCCCTGCGTGCCTTTCCTTTGTTTTGTATTTCTACAAAAAAAAATAGCAAATGACTGCAGAACAATAAAAAGAATGTCTTTTGCTAATTAAAATAACAACAACAATAATAAACAACTAATAAATTAAACTAAAGCAAAACAAGTTTCACTTTTTTTTATTGGTTGAAAAATAATCCCTTTTCTTCCACCTGCTTAATTCATTACCATCTATTGAATGCCTGTTTTCTACCACTCACTGTGGAGGGAGAACAACATAGTTCTATCACGGTGAAAAAAACAAACATGGTCCTTGACTTCATGGAACTCACAGCCAAATGGGAAAGACAGATTCTAAACAAACAAGTATTCAGGTAAAGATGTAATTCTAAACTTTCAGGAGTTTTATGAAATAATATCAGACCAGACCTGAACTCAAATGTCAGCTGTACCACTTATCACCTGGGTGTCTTTGGGCAATTTATTTAACTTTTCTGTCATCCATTTTCTCATCTATAAAAGAAAAACAAGAGCTCAAAACGTACTAAGTATTAAGAGTATTAAATGAAAAAAAATGTTTTTAAAATACATGATTTCTTAGCACAGAGGTTCAATATGGTAAGTTCTGATAAATAGTACAACTATTAATATTAATAGTTATCATTAATTTAAATTGTAGGTCTAGCCTGCTCTTGTGCATCCAAATTTAAAAAAAATTTATTATGAAGGCAAGTGAAAAATCCGAGGTATAACTGACTACTTCAGAGAGGATGTGACTGTCCTTACTTTAATTGTATTTATTAAAATAAAGAACACTCTTGGTGGGAATGTAAAATGGAGTAGCTGCTATAGAAAATAGTTTGTGATTCCACAATCTGGGAAATGAACTAGGCGACGAATGCATTCTTCTAGAATATCAAACACAGAGGTACCATATGACCAACAATCCCATGCCTACCTATGCACATCCCAAAGAATTGAAAGCAGAGAACGAAAATAGATACTTCCACATCAATACTTATTGTATCATTATTCATTCACAATAGCTCAAAGGTGGAAACAACCCCAGTAAATAAATATTCATTGGTAGATGAATTAATTACTAAAATGTGTTATATAAATACTTAGAAGCAGGAGTGGCATCCACTTCCTAAACAACATGTCTCTGGAAACTCTATGAACTTTGATAAATGACGATAGGTATAGAAAGGCTTCAGGCCTTTTGTTCATAAGGTGGCTATGAGTTGTGCTCGACTTGATGGCAATCAACAATATATTAATACAAAGGAATACCGTTGTTGAGTGTCATTGAGTTGGAAGTGACCTATAGTTGATCTTCCAGTGGTTTTTCAGAGGCAGTTACTTTAATTGCATAGGAGGAGATTGCCCATCTTTCTCCCATGGAGCAGATGTTGGATTCAAAACAGGTGCCTTATGGAATGCAGTGCATTTTCTTACCACTAGGCCACCAGAACTCAGCCATAAATAGAAGGGAAGTTCTGATATATAAATATAGGTTAATCTTGAAAACATCATGCTAAGCAAAACACATTAAAATGGAAAATGACAAAAAAATATAGACACCTAATTCTATACAATAATGGAAAGAGAAAGATGGACAATCTCCTCCCGTGTGATTTCTAGCTTCTGAAAACCCGCTGGAGGGTCAGTTATGAGTTGGTTCTGCCTCAATAGCAACAAGCTGAGTTTTTGGGCTGCAATAGAGAGAAGAGGGAAATGCAAAGAGACTGAAGGAAAAGAAATCAAAGTTTATGAGTGGTTACCAGGATACAGGAAAGACGAAAGTGGTACAACTTGAGAGATACTGAGTCTCTGTTTAAGGTGATTGAATATTTTTTTAAATGGCCTGTGGCAAAAGTGATACAACATGTGAATATATTTAACAGGACTGAACTCTTCATTTAAAAACTGTTAAAATAGAAAATGGTTTTTTAACCCATATTTTGACCATATTGTTGTTGTTGTTGTACTGTGCCACTGGATCACTTGCGACTCATAGCGACCCTATGTACAACAGCCCTAAACTCTACTCTGTCCTGTGCCAATCTCACTGTCTCCAACAAACCTATCCCCACTACCCCAGTCACTATATCAATCCACCTCATAGAAAGTCTTCCTCTCCTGTGCTGTCCCTCTACCCTCCCAAGTCTGATGTTTTTCTCCAAGGACTGGTCCCTCCTTGCAACATGTCCAAAGTATGTCAGATGAAGCTTCAGAATCCTTGCCTCCAAGAAGAAGCCTGGTTTAACCTTCTGTAGGGAGAACCTGTTCATTTTCTTAGCCATCCATGGTACCCTAAATACTCTTCTCTGGCACCACAACTTAAAGACATCATTTCTCCTCCTATCCTCCCTATCCATTGTCTCTGACACATAGCAAGTGATTGCAAGGACCATGGCCTGTATCAGATGCACCTTAGTCTTCAGAGAGGTCCCTAACTGCAGACTTTTCCATCGCAATACATTTTTTAATTTCTTGGCTGCTAGTTCCAAGAGTGTTAACTGCGTTAGCATGATCAAATATTCTGGGATCTCCATTCTTCTCAGACTTACAGTTTGTTGTGATCCACATAGTCAAAAGATTTTGACCACAGAAGAATTATTTTTAAAATAACCTCTATATTTTTGCCATGGATTATATGTCCAAGAAACATATTTAAAATAATAAAGAAAAATTGATGGTAATAAAATGAGTAAAGAGATACTGGGCAAAAAGAAGAAAAGTAGGGAAAGCAGAACTACACAATCTTACTTACATTACATGTAAGGAGTTAGTTAAGGTGAAGACCATTAGGTAAAATAAAGACTGACAGTTTATGAAATAAATAATTTACAGAGATATTTCTGCTCATACCAAAAGTGAGTTTGCATTGAGAGGAAGGTAAAACAGCCATTGGCCTTTTGAGTTTCACAGAACTTGAGTGCCAGTGAGTTACTTCTTAACCAGTGTGAACAAATAAATGATTGCAGGCACAAGTTATTAAAGATACAGAGCATGTTTCTGCCAAGAAACAAGCAGATTGGAAGGTGACACTAATTTTATACTACAGTGGGAGGTGTTAATATTGGTGTTATCATTAGCAAGTTTCCTGCCAAGTTGCTGAAATGACTAGTGTATGTTTGCACGATGCCAGAGCAATTGACCAATTTGTCTAAGTCCGTGAAAAAAAAGTTACTCAAACCAGGGATTTCTTTGTTTATGCAGGTAGTTACTTATTGATTGACAATTCAGTTTTTCATTTCTCACTGACTTTTTTCCCTCACCAGTATTTTGGCAGAAGATGTGGCTACTGTGCACGCCTTACTTTGTATTGATTCTCTCCAGCTCTTCCTCTATATCATATATCATAGTGTTTAGGCACATTTGCTTTAGAGTCAGGCTGCCTAAGAGTGATTGAATGCTTGTTGATTGTATAGATTTGGATAAACTATGCAGTTCCTAAATCTGTAAAATAGAAATAATGATAGTATCTATCTATTGTGAGACCAGTAATGAGTTAATGAGTATAAAGAGTTAAACAGATCCTGGCATAAAGCAAAATAACAATACTACTTTGGCAGGTGAACTATATGATTTCTGTGAAGGTGTAGGTGCTAGTGTATGTGGCACTGTTTATCCAGCTGTAATTCAACGGTTAAAGACTAATACCAAAAAGGTGTGTTTTCATGTTATGTCAGTCCTCAGATCAGAAAGACATGAATGTTTACACAAGAACGGTCAATCTTCATTCAAGAGGGAATCCAGGCTCCACAGAAAAAGAAAAGAAAAATTATATTTAAAGATGAGTTTTTCTAAGAGAAAGATAAACCTTCCAGTTTATCTGGTACTTTTTGGCAGGGGGAAAAATGTACTATAATACAGATTTCTCTTTCACAATGTTACCAGCGAAGATCCTAGAAAGATAAATAAAAGGGAGTGAGCGGGGGGCAGGAGAGAGAGCTCTAGTAATATTCAGGGCCTAATTGGATCTTCAAAGACCTCCAAGGGAGGAAATTTGCTCCAGTGAAGCAAATTAAAGAAATTCAAAACAAAAACTAAGTCTCATTTTACTGATAGTGGATAGTGGATTTATATAGACAGACTGGCCTGAGTTTGATATGACTCTAGAAAGGTGAGTCATCACATGCAAGATAAGTAATGATTTTGATGTACAGTTTCCTACCTACCGCTTCAGAGGTTTAGGTGACTATAACATAGACAAAGAACTGAGCATGGGAATTACTTCATAGGTGATGATAGTGGTGATGGAGATGATCTTAATAATAATGATGATGATATTGGCCATTACATTTTTCTTTTAAAATTGTGGTTCAAGTAAAAATTTATACGGGAAAAGTTCACGTTCATTCAATTACTTTTATTTTGTTTTATGATGTTGATTATAATATCCATATTCTAATGACTTCCTATTTGCTCTTCTCTCTGTGTCTGCCCTTTTCCCCATGATGTTGTGATAATCATACCCTCAATAAATGCTTCTTATAATTATTAATAAAGAGAAGATGTTTGGGCTCTATATATTACTCTTCATTTCTGCTTCAGGTCCTGTAGATCCTATTTGAATTCACGGTGACCTTCATGTGACAGAATAGATTTCCTTAGCATTTTCTTGGCAGTATTCTTTATGTAAGCATGTCACTGTGTCCAACTTGTATGGAGCCACAGGGTGGATTTGAGCCACCAACCTTTAAGGCAGAAAAATTAACTGTCTGTGCCACTAGAGCTTTTTTTCTCCCCATTGAATTTGTCTGTACCCCTTAAAGAGAGAGTAAAATGGATTGGAGGAGAAAGGCTTTGAGGTAAAATTAGGTCAGTGCTTTCTCATTGCTAGTAGTTGGAGAGGTCCCAGAACCTTGTCACCTGCTCCTTGGGGGGACATTGACTCTATCAGACCCTCATTCTGGCTTCTAGATGTAGTGTTCAGAGAACTTGGGGCCAAGAGGAACCTTGCCTCCCCCCCTCTCTTGCTCCTGGAGCAGCAAGATGACTCCCAATGCTGCCTTCCAAGATCACATGATGCTTCTGCTTCCAAGGAAGAAAGGGCCCAGCTCAATAATCAAGAGTGTTTGACCGCAAAATAGAAATTCCTTTATTTTTCCAAGATAACTCATGATCCACCACAGCTTTTTCTGTATAGTGGAAAATTCTTTTTGTTGCTACATAGGCTTGGAAGTCCAAAAAAAAAAGAAATCTCCACACTGATGTTGAAAACTATTTTTTTAAAAAACAGATTTCTGTGAAGGTGTCCCCCAACACATGGCAGAGTACATGTGAATTCCCTCTGCACTTTAAGAAGAACAACTTCACAGAGGACGAGGTGCAATATTTATAAGTTTCACAGCAGTTCTCCTGGTGGGTCGGCCTATTCTCCATCTTCTTTGACCTCTATCTGCTCCCTCCTTTTTACCCTATGTCCATCTTCAAAACAAGCAAAAATCAAAACCTCAAACAAAGGCAACAAAAATAAAATAAAAATAAAATCCCTTTCCAGCCCTATATGTGCATGTTGGCCTTTGTTTTGGTTTATATAGCAATGTCTTATGATTACAGACCTAACCATGTTAACAGTTTTCTATATAAAGCTTGCCAGTCCTAAGAATGAAGTCCCTTTTCAGAAACAGCCAACCTGGTGATAATTCCCAAATTGCCTCCACCCTGCACCAGAGACATTTGAGTCTCAAGTCGCGCTTGTGGCATTTTCGAGGGAGGCTGCTGGGATAATACCTGACATGCAGGGAGATGAAACATAGAAAAATGGCACCTGCTGGGTGAGTCTGGAGAAAGCACAGCAGGTATGGGAGCCCAGGGTAGGGGGGAAGGCAGGGGGCCGTGGGGAAAGAGAATAATGACTAAGAACTCAAAAATGACAATTTGGCCTGAAGGTTATTTTATGCAACCTGTTTGCTGTCATTTGGACATGATATACCCTGGACCATAGAACCATCGCAAAGGTTATTTTTACCAACAATTCCTTCTCTCATTCCTCTAATTATCTTGTAACTGAGGGCATAGCCCCTCTTTTAATTCAGCACTCCCCCTGAATTAAAACTTCTCCAATAAACTCCAATAAACTAGGTCCAGTCGCTGAACACCACAGAACCTGGACATCTATCTATTGGAAGCATCTACAGTCTTATATTTCTGTTTCTTCCTGTGAATACAGGCAATAACTGTATTTTCACTTTACAGATAAAACTAATTCCAGCACCATGTCAGGTGTACAATACTATATATAGGCAATAAAAAAAAGAAAAACCTCAATAACTGAGATTGACTACATGTGAAAAGCATGCTTTCATTAACATCTGTTAGGAATAGGGATTCCTTTGGTGGTGAAAATAGATAATGAACATTGCAAGGGAAAGAACTGTCTGAAAGGGATGTATGATTCAGTGTTACATGTAGGATAACAAACTGGAGCAAGAAATGCATTGCAAAGTGTACTGGAAGAGGTGGAAGGAAGAAGGAGGGGGAGAATGTGCAACAGTGAATTAATAAAAAAACCTTCCTTTCTGTAAATCTGTAAATTTTCATTAAAATCACAACAAATACACACACACACACACGTATATGTTGTTTTTGTTATGTGCCATTGAGTTGCCTGAAACTCATAGTGACCCTATATACAACAGCCTTAAACCTTGCTCTAACCTGTGCCAATCTCACTGTCTCCAACACACACCTGTCCCAGTAAAGAATCAATCCATCTCATAGAGGGTCTTCCCCTCCTACTCTGTCCCTCCACCTTCCCAAGCATGACATCCTTCTTCAAGAACTGTTCCTTCCTTGCAACATGTCCAAAGTATGCTGGACAAAGCTTAAAAATTCTTGCTTCCAAGGAGAAGCCTGGTTTAATCCTCTCAGGGCTGAACCTATTCGTTTTCTTAGCAGTCCATGGTATATTCAATACTCTTCTCCAAAACCACAGCTCAAAAGCATCAATTCTCCTTCTATCCTCCCTAGTCATTGTCCAGCTCTCTGAAATAGCAAGTGATTGCAAAGAGCATTGTATTAAGTACACCTTAGTCTCCAGAGTGACACCATTGCTCTTCAGTACTTTGTACAACACAGCAGACTTTCCCATAGCAATATGTCTTTTAATTTCCTGGCTGCTGGTGCCAAGAGTGTTGGTTGTGGAGCCAAGCAAACTAAAGCTGTTAACAACCTCAATCTCCTCACCATCCATCCTGATGCTACCAATTGGCCCAGTGGTGAGAATCTTTGTCTTCTTGATATTGAGCCTCAGTACATATTGAAAGCTGCAGTCCTTGTCTTTCTGCAGCAAGTGCTTCAAGTCCTCCTCAGTTTCAGCAAGAAGGCTTGTGTCATCTGTATAACACAGATTGTTGATAGATCTTCCACCAATTCTAATGCCACACTTTTCTTCATACAGCCCAGTCTCCCGGATAATCTGTTCTGCACATAGGTTGAAAAGGTATGAAGATAGGACACATCACTTCTCAATTTTAAACCATACAGTGTTTCTTTGCTCTGTTCTAACAACTGCCTCCTGGTCCAAGAATAGATTTTGCCTTAGCACAATCAAGCATTCTGGGATTTCCATTCTTTTCAGAGTCAGCCACAGTTTGTTGTGATCCACACAGTCACACATGTTTGCATAATCAATGAAACACAGATAGACATTCCTCTGCTACACCCTGCTTTCAGCCAAGATCCTCTAACATTACTTACAATATCCCCAGTACCACAACCCCTTCTAAACCCAGCGTGCACTTCTGGCAGTTCTCTGTTGATGTGCTGTTCTAGTTGTTTTTGGATAATCTTCAGCAGAATCGTCCTTGAATTTGATAACAATGATATTGTTCAAGAATTTTCACACTCTGTTGGATCACCTTTCTTTGGAATGGGAACAAATATATCTTCCAGTCAGTTGGCCAAGTGGTTTTCCTTCAGATTTCTTGACACAACTTGGTGAGCACATCTAGGGCAGCATCTGTTAGTTGAAATGTGTCAATTGGTGTGCCATCAATTCCTGGGACCTTATGTTTTGCCAACTCCTTCAAAGCAGCTTGAACTTCTTCATCACCATAGGCTCTTGCTCATATGTTAATGAAATTCTTCTGCATCTGCCAATTCCTTTTGTTACAATGATTCTGCATACTCTTTCTATCTTCTTTTAATACTTTCTGGATCATTTAATATTCTGTTCAAAGCATCCTTAAGTATAGCAACTTGAAGTTTGACTTTGTCCTTCAGTTCCTTGAGCTTAAGAAAGGCTGAGCGAATTCAGCCCTTTTGATTTTCTGACTCCAGCTCCTTGTATATTTCATTGTAATATTTT
>NW_006399780.1:2189134-2206007 GCF_000299155.1 Elephantulus edwardii | reverse complement strand
TAAAATGTTAACACACTTAATTGCTGATAGGTTGGCATTTTAAGTCGTCAAAGAAATGCTTAGTGATCTACAAAATCAGTCTTTAAAGGGTCTATAATGCACTGATCTTCCTTGACGTATATCTGGATGCCATAAGTTGGAGTTCAGTCATTGGCAAATGGTAACTATTGCTAGGTGCCATAGATACCATTTAGACAGTTCTGATATTCACCCTATGAATAACAGAAGGAAGCATTGGCCTGCACTATCCTTATAACTGATTCTGGGTGTGAGCTCATAGTTGTTGCTATGGTGCCAATTCACCTCATTAATATTATTCTTCTTTTCCTATGTCCCTTAATTTTACCAAACATTATGGCTAACAGCTCATTAACTTAACTGTTGTTGAATTAGAACTGGCTCAGATTTTATCCTCCATTGGTTTTATGAGGTTGTTAAGTCATATGAGAGATTGAGAGATTGCCCTCTCTCTTCAATAACTTACTTTCTGACAAGCTACCAGAGTCCACACTCTTCAGAAACCCTTTAAGATTCAAAAGGTGAGATGATACAGAAACTCTGCTCAAATATCAGCTCTGTAGCTTTTCTTTATATACATTCTTGTCCTGTGCTCCTTGCATTATGTGACATCTTCAACAATGACTGTCTCCCAGAATCTGGGATTCTCCAGCAATTGAACAGTCAAGCTACTGGAATCTGGTACTACACACACTCCAATTCCTTGTTCCTCTAGCACTAAGATAAGAAGTAATGGTTTCCAGCATTGGCTCACCTCTACATTCCTTCTTAGCCTTTATGTCACCTATGTAAGCAATTTTCTGTATTAAATTAGTGCTGAGATGCCTAGAAAAAGAAACTCTCATGGTATGGTGGTTAAAGAACTTATCTGCTAACCAAAATGTTGATAGTTCAAACTCACTAGCTTCTCCATAGCAGAAAGATGTAGCAATCTTTCTCTGTAAAGATTTATAGCTGTGGAAAATTTATGGGATGCTTTTATTCTTCGTCCTGGAGTTACAGTGAGTTGAAATTGAAGGCAGGTGATTTGAGGGTGTTTTGGAGATATTTACTCTGTTTTGCAAAGGAAATACATTTTCTGAATTTACACAGCCATCTATACACCTGCAGCCCAAATTTCAATATGTGTTTCCTGATAACAATCTCTACTAAGTGAAGTTCTGTTGTTATTAGTAGGTGTCATTGAGTGGATTTGACTCATAATAATCTCATGTGAGAGAGCAGAAATGCCCTGCTGGGTTTTCTCAGATGTAATGTTCACAGGAGTGGATCGCCATGTCTTTCTCCTGTGGAATTACCAGATGGGTTCAAACTCACCAATCTTTTTGCTTAACAGCCGGACTATTTAGCCATCATATCACCCAGGCTCTTTGTTCAATATATAACTGGGCTAATTGTTAAGCACAGTACCTAAATTATTTATTATTGTGAAAATAGAGAATGAATATGATTCATTTATACCCCAAAGATTTTATTTGACCAATGAGAATATATAAGGTCAGGGGTTCTTGTTGGTGAAAACATTGTGCTTTATATGATTTCTGTTCTCCTTTCCCAGTCTTCTAGGGGCTGTGTTAATGAGCAGAAAGATGGTCATGTGAGTTAATGGGGAGTAAGAAGGGAGTGAAAAAGGAGGACTGGACAATAGTGCAAATGGAATTATTCTCCCTTGTCCCAAAGAATCAGACTGAGAGAGTGTGGTGGGTTGTTTTTTCTTTTTCCTAACAATGCAGTCAGTGGTACCAAGAGTCACCAGGCTTCCAAGACCCCAGGAACTGAGTCTTGTAGCAAATGGGGTTATTTCTGAAAGACTCCCCATTGTGTCTGCTCAGTTTCTGGTGCCCCTCAGCCTTGACCTGGTGAGACCTCCTCAAGGGCCAAGAGGAGAGTTTAGGCTTCAGGACCCATTTAGTCTCATCTGCTCTGCTGAGCCTCAAAACAGGGGAGCTAATTAGTGCCTGCCAACGAGGGTGCTAATTAGACACAACCACGGTGGTGGTTTTTGTAGGGAGGTTCCATTTACCTGGCAAGGGTTTTATCCCCCCTCTGAGCAAATTCAGCCGTGTGTGAACAAGGAGCCCTGAAAAATAAAGAGGTTATAACTATGAGGTTGACAGCAGAAAAGTGAAGAATTGATCCAGACTCCCGTCATTTTTAGTTTCTCAGTTAAAATCAATAGAAATAGAGCAGTGATGAGCGGGGGCAATGCCCACTGTGAAAGAAAGTATTCTGTTCATTACGGGAGTCAGCAGACGGGACTGTAAGTCAGTGCAGCTGACGTTGATTTCTATTCTTTACTCAAAGGCATGCTTTCAAATCTCTTGGTGATTTTAAGGGGCAGGATTATGTCAAATGCCCTTGTTGATCTTACAAAACAGTAGTTATTACAGGTTATCAAGAAAATGCAAAAACTAAAACCACCCTCTGTTATTGCTGGGTACCATCCACTCTATCCTGATTCATAGTGGCCTATTAGATGAAACAGAACAGCCTCAGAGGTTTACCTCACTGTATTGAAACAAGCCTTTCTCCTGTGGAGCTGCTGGGTGGGTCCAAATCACTGACCTTCCATTGAGTGATTGAGAGCTTAACCATTGTATTACCAGGACTTCTTACACATCTTATGTTGTTGTTAGGTGTCAATCAACACAACTATGACTCGCAGTGACACTATAAATGACAGAGCTATACCTTGCCTTATCCTTCACTTCCTCATTGTCTCTAATAGACTTGAGACCATTGTTACAGTCACTATGAGAATCCTACAGCATTTCTAAAAGTCAGTAATGGAAGAGAATGTGCATAACAGAGACTGCAGTGTAAATGTAAAATGAAAATACGTCCATAAAAATATCTCATATGTATAACAACTTAATTTACAACTTAAAAACATTTGTAAAAAATACCGAGTCCACTAATATGCATGGGTAAACAGAAGGTACTATATTAAAACAATGAAATATTACTCATCTACCAAAAGCTGTAAGGAGCACTGGAGGCCTCGTGGGTAAGCAGTTACGCTGCCAACTCAAAAGCAGCTTGAGCAAATCTACCAGGTGCTCCAAGGAAGAAAGATGGGCAATCTCCTCTGGCACAATCTAGAACAGCTAAAAACCTACTACTGGAAGGTTCTGACTCAACAGCAATGAATTTAATTTTTTATCAAAACCAATATATTACATTTCACTACAGGTAAATTCTGAATGGCTAATTGAAAGCTCAGTGGTTCTAACTCTGCCAGGGCTGCCAAGGAAGAAATGGCTGCAGACATGTTACTGATAGCCTTAAAAATCGTGTGGTGCGTAGTTCTACTCTGAAGCACATGGGGCCACCATGAGTCAGAATTCAATTGAGGGTAATTCGTTCTTTTGGTTTTCCAGTTTAATGCATATAACAGCACAAATAAATCTCAAGAACACCTTAAAAAAGAGAATCTCTCTACAGAGTGAATACAGAGTGTATCCTTCTATTTATATGGAGTTATAGAATATGCAGAAGGAATTTGACATGTATGTTTGGTTTTTTTAATCGTAACAGTAGTTGCTTGGGAGATGGTAAAAATTGAGAAAGACCCAAAGGTGCTTTTCTGGAAAGATAAAAATAATGTTTGTCATGATAGATGCATGTGTCCATTTGTAAACTCTTTAAAGCTAAATTTCTCATAAAAGCAGGTATAAATTTTGCTTCAAAAAAAAGGAGCACTATAAAAACACACTGTGTTGGACAGCTTAGAAAGGAAAACAGAAACTTCAATTAAATGTATATGTAAGCTACTCAAAACCACATACAGATGGCAGGTGAACAATTGTTGGCTTTTAGGTGGAGAATGTAAGAAAAAAGAAAGGATAATAAGAAAGATGACTTAAGGACAAAGATCAACTTGTTACCTATGTGCATAATGAATCAAAATGTTTAGGAGATAGTCAGAAAAGACTAGAGGTTTGATGAGGGTCAGAATCCAAATGGAACAAAACAAAAACTCCAGTGAAACAGGGAAAGTAATCAGCTATCAAAGTGATGTGCAAATATGAAAAATCTTTTGTTAGCTACATCCATGCAATGACCAGCAGAGTTTGAAAGTCAAGTTCAATAAACCAGAATTCAGAGTCTTAAGGCCAAGTATGTGAGAGCCCACACAGTATTCAAAGGCCTAGACATGAAAAGAGAGCTTTCTCAAAACCCTGAATCAAAATAATCAAGATACAGGAAACCCATCTTCAATCAAGAATTGCTAAAGGGAAATAAGAATCTACTATTTTACATTGGAGTGAATTAGTAACCTCGGACAAAAAAGTGTGTTCAAGCTCTGTCAGAAACCCTATCTCATGCGTAGGTTAGAAAAGCTGACCATAGATCAGATATCATGCAAAAGTATAGTGGTCTTTGGTCCCTCTTATGTAAATGACAATTCAGTTGGTCAGTAGGAGGAGTGATACCAAAAGTGGTAGCAAAGATCACACATGTCAAAAGTGAAAAAATACTTTCATGCTTAATTAGTCTAACCATTTGCTGAGGGATTTACCCTTCTTACTTCATGTAGTGCTCCTAAAAGTCCTAATTAATCTCCCAATTTTACAAATAAGGAAGTAAAGACTTATAAATGTAAGACACCTTGCCTAATAGCTCCTTACTTCACTAAAAGTAAAATGTCAAGTACTTTCTACTGTTTACCTAGCATTATCGGGTACTTGTTAGAGTCATAGATCCTTACCTATATCTCAGACTTCATAGGCTGAGACTGACTTCCACTAAATCCATTAAGAGTAATTATCTCTATCAACAAGATCCACAGTATAAAACTAATTTCTATACGGCTGCACATGATTTCCCATACTCATACACTTACTTCTAATAATTCCAACACCAATCTTATCACCCTGTTGTTAATGTTAGGTGCCATTGCTAACCTTATGGACAACAGATCTGAATCCGATCCTGTCCTGAGCTAGAGTCACAATATATGACTTACTTGAACCTATTGTTGCAGTTACTGAAGCAATCCATCTGGCTGAGTGTCTTTCTCTCCTTCACTGTCCCTCCATCTTTCCAAGTATTATGTCCTTTTCCTAGGAATAGCCTCTCCTAGCAACATGTCCAAAGTATATAAGACAAAGCTTTACTATTCTTGCCTCCAAGGGTAATCTGGCTTTATCTTCTCTAAGACATATCTGTTTGTTCTTTTGGTAGTCCATGGGATATCCAGTACCTTGGAATATTCAAGATTGGATGAAGACTTATCAGTAATATTCAGTATGCAGTTAAAACAACCTAGCTTGCTGAAAATAGGAAGGACCTGAAACACTTGCTGCAGAAGACACTGCAGTCTTCAATAAGAATTGCAAAACATTCTTACCATGAACCACGATTGTCACTGTCAACGTCTTCATTTTACATGGATCCACAGTCAATACACTTGGGCTCTGCTGCAAGACACCAAGGCCTGTATGGGATAGCCAGCCCCAGAGCATCTTCCAGCCGCCTCTTTCCCAACGTGTGATAAAAGCTGCAGTGTAGCCCAGGCGCACTAACACCCTGGCCAGTGACAAAACCACTGTCTGCCAGGTTGAAGTGCTATAGTTTAGACTGCAAACCTACCCAGAGCAATAGACTGCTGTCCCTGCTACCTGGAAACCCTGCTAGACTGCCTCCTGGAGTCTGTTCAGCTTCTAACCCTGCTGTCCAGCACCAGGAACACCAATATCACAGGTACTTGAGGTGAAACTCTCCTGTCTAGCTACACTATATAAGACCCCTTAAGCTCAAGCATAGAGGGTCAGGCCCAGTCAAGGAAGGCCAAGATGCAGTTTCTGGAATAGAACAGAGTTCCTATTCTGACATTTAGGTACTTTGTGTGAAACACTTCTGTCTAGCTACACTATGTGGAACCCGT
This sequence comes from Elephantulus edwardii, assembly GCF_000299155.1. Taxonomy (NCBI): domain Eukaryota; kingdom Metazoa; phylum Chordata; class Mammalia; order Macroscelidea; family Macroscelididae; genus Elephantulus; species Elephantulus edwardii. The sequence continues at coordinate 2,200,099 of NW_006399780.1, read as the reverse complement.
TAAGCTCAAGCAGAAGGGGACAGGCCAGGTCAAGCCAGACCAAGATGTGGTTTCTGGCCAGGGACAGACTTCCTGTTCTGCCATTGACCTACTTTGGGTAAATTGCTGCTGTTGATCTCTCAGTCCAGATCCTTCACAAAACATTGCCATACTCTAGGTTATATTTCCTTTCTTTCTTTCTCTTTCTTTCTTTCTTTCTTTCTTTCTTTCTTTCTTTCTTTCTTTCTTTCTTTCTTTCTTTCTTTCGTGCGCTCTCTCTCTCTTTCTCTCTCTCTCATCTATCTATCTATCTATCTATCTATCTATCTATCTATCTATCTATCTATCCAACTATCTATCTATCTCACAACATAACATCTACTTTAAAAAGACTCACATAATGTCAAGAAGGTAACAAGCTGCCTTAGTTATCACACACATGCACAAAACCACAAAATAACCCTTCTCCTAAAAAAAAGCAGACCAAATCCATTCACCAGATAGAGAGAATCAGAAGAAATATGTTGATTTGGAAGATCTATCAACAATCTGCATGCAGATGACACAACCCTGCTTGCTGAAACTGAGGAGGACCTGAAGTACTTGCTGCAGAGGGCCAAGGACTGCAGCATCAAATATGGATTGAGGTTCAATGTCAAGAAGACAAAGATTCTCACCACTGGGCCAATTGGCAGCATCAGGATGGATGGTGAAGAGATTGAGATTGTTCACAGTTTTAGTTGGCTTGGCTCCACAGTCAATACTCTTAGCACCAGTAGCCAGGAAATTAAAAGACATATTGCCATGGGGAAATCTGCTGTTAGAGACCTCTCCAAAGTACTAAAGAGCAACGGTGTCTCTATGGAGACAAAGGTGCGTCTGATACAGGTCATGGTCTTTGTGATCACTTGTTATGCATCAGAGAGTTGGACAATGACTAAGGAGGATAGAAGGAGAATTGATGCCTTTGCGCTGTGGTGCTGGAGAAGAGTATTGAGGGTACCATGGACTGCTGGGAAAACAAACAGATTTATCCTGGAGAGGGTTAAACCAGGTGGCTCCTTGGAGGTAAGGATTCTGCAGCTCTATCTAACATACTTTGGACATGTTGTAAGGAGGGACTGGTCATTGGAGAGGGACATCATGCTTGCTAGGGTGGAGGAACAGCGCAGGAGGGGAAGGCCCTCTATGAGATGGATTGATTTAGTGACTGGGGTAATCTGGATGGGTGTATTGGAGACGGTGCGAATGGCACAGGACAGACCAGATTTTAGGGCTGTTGTACATAGGGTCGCTATGAGTTGCAAGCGACTCGACAGCACATAACAACAACAACAACAGAAGAAGATGCAAATGATGGAAGAAACAATGGGAACCATAAAGAGAGCAAATACACCAGAGACAACACTCTAGAAGAAATATATTGATGAGGAGCAACTTGAACAGCTATATAAGAAATGAGAAAGATGAAAGAAAGAACTGGTAGTATAGATAAAGAGGCACAAGAACTTAAAAAAAATCAGAAGGCAGAGAGAGTATAGAAAACACAATACTAGAAATAAAAGAAAATCATGAAAATTAAAACCAGAATATTAAAACCAAAATGGAACATTTTGGTACATGCTGCTAAGACAAAAGTAGAACTAGTGCTAGCTTTGGTAGCACATATACTACAATTGGAACTACACAGAAAAGATTAGCATGGCCCCTGTGCAAGGATGACATGCAAATTTGTGAAACATTCCATATTTTTTAACAATTAAAAAATTGTTTTTTCTTTTCAAAGAGAAAAGTGAACTGGAGGAAGGAGTGGGTAGGGAGGAAAATGTGCAGCATTGAATGAATGGGAGAAAAAATAAAATGGGAAGAATATGCTGAAAAAATATATATGTATATGTTGTATTAAAAGAAGAGAGAGGGAAAAAAGTAGAACTAAAGAAATAGAACAGAGAGTCATTGAGCTGGAAAACAAGAGCTTCACTGGAAACATACTAGAAGAAAAATCAGAGATGAAAAGTAAAGAAAATGAAGAAAACATCAGAATCACGTGGGATGACATCAAAAGAAACAACAGATGTATGACTGACATTCCAGAAAGTGGAAGTGACAGGGAAGTCTCAAAGAAAATTGTGGAAGAAGTACTAGAAGAAAACTTCCCACATATTTTGAAGAATGGGTACATCCACATTCAAGAAGCACAGAGAACACCAAATAGACTAGAAGCAAAAAAGGAACACATCATAGTCAAATTCTCCAAATTAAAAGAAAAGGATTTCCTTATATGCTATCAAGTAACTTGTGACTTATAGCAATCTTATGGATAACAACTCTGAACCCTGATCTATCCCGTGTCAATCTTATCATCTCAGACACACCTACCCTATTACTCTAGTCACTGAGTCAATCTACTTCCTAAAGGGTTTTTCTCTTTTGTGCTGTCCCTCCACCTTTTCAAGCATGATATTCCCCTCCAAGGACTGGTTCCTCCTCTGCCCAGAGTATGTCAGATGAAGCTTCAAAATCCTTGCCTCCAAGAAGTAGCCTAGTTTCACCATTTCTAGGATGAACTTGTTTGTTCTTCTAGCAGTCCATGGTATATCCAATACTCACTCTTCTTCAGCACCAGAGATCAAAGGAGTCAATTATCCTTCTACACCCCTAGTCATTGTCCAGCTCATAAGGATAGAATACTAAAAACAGCATGAGAAAAACAACGAGTCAGCATCAAAGGAGAAACAATTACACTAAGTTCTGATTTTTCAGCAGAAACCATGCAAGCCAAGAAGACAATGGGATGGCATATATAGAAAGTTGAAAGAAAACAATTTCTATCCAAGAATCCTATACCTAGCAAAGCTCTCCATTAAATATGGAGAAAGTAGATCCTTTGCAGAAAAGAAGAAACTTAATGAAATTTGTGAAAACAAGACCAAAATGACAAGAAATATTAAGTGAAGTCCTTCACAAGGAAATGCCAAAGGAAAGCAGATGGACCAAAGAAACAAAGAACAGAAAAAGAAGCACAAATATATGGCAATGGTAAAACTTTGCTTGACAATAATCACACTTAATGTGAATGGATTAAATGCACCAATCAAGAGAAAAAGAGTAGCAGAATGGACTAAAATACAAAAAGCCTATCAATATGTTACCTACAAGAGATGCATCAATAAAAAGAATAGACAGACTTGAAATTAAAGGTTGGGGGAAAAATATACTAAGCAAATGGCAACCTTAGAAAAGCAGGTGTAGCATTACTAATCTCTGATAAGCAGGTGTAGCATTACTAATCTCTGATAAAATAGACTTCCGAATAAAAACCACCATAAAAGATGAGGAAGGATTTGAAATCAGGGAGTGAGATGCCTACCTTTTTTTCAATTTTTAAGGAGTGCTTTGCTTATCTGGGGCTTCTTTCCATTCCAAATGAAAATGGAGATTGCCTTTTCCATCTCGTTAAAGAATGGGATTGGTATTTGTATGGGGATTGCATTGAACGTGTAAATTGCCTTTGGTAGCATTGCCATTTTCACAATATTGAGTCTTCCTATCCGTAAGCAAGGGTTATTCTTTCATTTCTCAAGGTCTCTTTTTGTTTCTTGTAGTAATATTTTGTAATTTTCTTTGAAAAGATCCTTTGTGCTTCTGGTTAGATTTACTTCCAAATATTTAATTTTGTGATTAGCTATTGTGAAGGGTATTGTTGTTCTTTGCTCCAGCTCTGTGTTCTCTTTGTCACTGTAGAAATAACCAACTGATTTTTGTATGCTACTTTGTATCCTGCTACTTTGCTGAATAGGTCAACTATGTCCAGTAGTTTTCTTGCTGACTCTTTAGGGTTTTCTAAGTATACTAACATATCATCTGCATAGAGAGATAATTTTACCTCCTCTTTGCCAATTTGAGTACCTCTTATTTCCTTCTCTTATCTTATTGCTATCGCTATGATTCCAATGCAATATTTATTAAATAAGAGAGATGATAGTGGGCATCTTTGCCTAGTTCCTGTTCTTAAAGGGAATGCCTTTAATCTCTCTCCATTGAGAATAATGCTGGCTCTTGGATTTGCATAGATTCATTTTATTATGTTGAAGAAAGTCCCTTCTAATTTTATTATGTTGAGTGTTTTAATCAAGAAAGGGTATTGGATTTTGTCAAAGGTCTTTTCTGCATCAGTTGATAGGATCATGTGGTTCTTGTTCTTTGCTTTGTTAATGTGATGAATTACATTGATTGTTTTTCTTATGGTGAATCATCCTTGCATACTTGGTCCTACTTGGTCATGGTGAATTATTTCTTTGATGTATCATTGGCTTCTACTGACCAGTATTTTATTCAGGATTTTTGCATCTAAGTTCTTAAGAGATACTGGCCTCCTCCTACAACCAGGAGAGGATAAAACAGATTAATGAGACCTTCTAAGAATCAAATTCCAATGCACATCCAAAAACTTCTCCAACAGGGTAGAAAGGGAAGCTGCAGACAGGGAAAAAGTATTTGGTAATGACATGTTAGATAAGGGACTATATCTAGAATTTATAAAGTACTTGAGCACCACAACAAGATAAACGTAAACAATCTAATTGAAAAATTGGCACAGGATATGAACAGACACTTCACCAAAGAAGATATTCAGATGGCCAACAAACACATGAAAAAATGTTCAAAATCCCTAGCTCTAAGAGAGATGCAAATCAAGACAGCTATGAGATATCATCTCACCGCAATAAGACTAGAAAAATTTAACAGAACAGCAAGCAACAAATGCTGGCGAGGTTGTGGAGAAACTAGAACCCTTATTTACTGTTGGTGGAAGTGTAAAATTGTGCAACCACTGTGGAAGGTGGTATGGCGCTTTCTCAAAAAGTTGCAAATAGAGATACCATTTGACCCAGCAATTCCACTACTGGGAATATACCCCAAAGAGATCATAACTGACATCTAAGCAGATATATGCACCCCGTGTTTACAATAGTAAGGAGTTGGAAACAACTTAAGTGCCTATCAACAAATGAATGGATTGAGAACCTCTGGTATATTCACACAGTGGAATACTATGCTGCCTTGAAAAACAAGGGCCTCATGAAATAATATTCAAAGTGGGTGATGCTGGAGGACATTATGCTGAATGAAGTATCTCTATCACAAAAGACAAATACTGCATGGTGCCATTGTTGTAAAACAAGACTGACATCAGAGTTGGTGGGGAGACTGAGAAAGAGGGGTTAAATAATGTATACTGCATTGAAACAGATGAGAGAGAAACTGTTTAAAAGGGATATGTGATTAGGTATTTTTGTCATAACGGGAGTCTAGAGTGAAGGCTGCATAGTGGAGTGGACCAAGGGAAGGGATTGTAAAACAGTGGAAGAATTTCTCTTTTACTTTTCCAAGAGGGGAGTGTACGGAGGAGGCGGGAGGGTTGGGAGGGAAGAAACGTGCAACAATGAATGAATGGAAATGCAAAATCTTTTTAAATTGTCATTGAAATTATTAATTTTAAAAATATAAAAGAAAAGGGGGGGAAAGATATTGGCCTATAGTTTTATATTTTGGTGGTGTCCTTTCCTGGCTTTGGTATCAAGGATATGTTTGCTTCATAGAAGGAGTCTGGGAGGATTCCATATTGTTTTATTTTCTGAAATAGTTTATGCGCAATTGGTGACAGTTCTTCTCTGAATGTTTGATAAAATTCACTTGTAAAACCATCTGGTCCAGGGCTTTTTTTGGCTGGAAGTTGTTTTCTTACCTTTTCAATGTCTTTTTTTGTAATGAGTCTGTTCAGATATTCAATTTTGGTTTGTGTCAGTTTAGGAAGGTTGTGCAATTCTATATATTTATACATTTCCTCTAGGTTTTCATATTTATCTGAGTATGGTTTTTCATAATATTCTCATGTTAGCCTTTTAATTTTAGTTGGCTTTGTTGTGATGTTGCCAGATTATTTGTGTCTTTTCCTTCTTTTGTTAGTTTTGCTAGTGGTTTGTTGATTTTATTGACCTTTTCAAAGAACCAACTCCTAGTTTCGTTTATGGTTTCAATTGTTTTTTGGTTTTCTATTTCATTTATCTCTGTTCTAATTTTTATAATTTAAATTTTTTAGAAGGTGTCAGTTTTTCTTGCTGTTCTTTTTCAATTTGTTGGAGATGTTGGGTTAGAGAATCAATGGTCATTTTTTCCCTGCCTTTGGATGTGTTTGCTTATTATTATAAATTGACCTCTGATTACTGCTTTGGCTATTTCCCAGAGGTTTTGGTAAGTGATATTTTCTATGGTCAACTGATTTTTGACAAGGGGATGAAATTTGTCAAGTGGGGAAATGACAGTCTTTTTAACAAAGGGTGTTGGCAAAATTGGAAAACTATCTGCAGAAAACTCAAATAAGATCCATACCTCACTCCATAACCGAAAACCAACTCAAGGTGGATCATGGACCTAGGAGTAAAACTAAGGACTATAAACTTCATTAATGAAAAGCTTGAAAGAACTCTAGAAGTCCTAATCTACAACATAAACAGTTTTCTAAGCATCCTGAAAAATCTACAACCAGGAGAGGACAAAATAGATGAATGGGACCTTCTAAAAATCAAGTCCCTGTGCACATCCAAAACCTTCTCTAACAGGGTAAAAAGGGAAGCCACAGACTGGGAAAAAGTATTTGTCAGGCCATGTCAGATAAGAGACTTATATCTAGAATTTATAAAATACTTGAGCACCACAACAAGATAAAGGTAAACAATTTAACTGAAAAATGGGCACAAGATATGAACAGACATTTCACCAAAGAAGACATTCAGATGGATAACAAACACATGAAGAAATGTTCAAAATCCCTAGCTCTAAGAGAGATGCAAATCAAAACAACTATGAGATAACATCTCACCTCAGTAAGAACTGCAAAATTTAACAGAATAGCAAGCAACAAATGCTGGCGAGGTTGTGGAGAAACTGGAACCCTTATTCACTGTTGGTGGGAATGTAAAATGTACAACCACTATGAAAGGCAGTATGGTGCTTTCTCAAAAATTTGGAAATAGAAATACCATTTGACCCAGCAATTACACTACTTGGAATATACTCTAAAGAAACCATAACTGCCACCCAAGCAGATATATGCACATCCATGTTTATCACAGCTTTGTACACAATAGCAAGGAATTGGAAACAACCCAAGTGCCCATCAACAAATGAATGGACCGAGAAGCTGTGGTATAGTCACACAATGGAATACTATGCTGCATTAAAAATGAAGGAACTCATACAATATTATTCAAAATGGCTGACCCAGGAGGACGTTATAATGAGTGAAATATCTCAATCACAAAAGGACAAATACTGCATAGTGCCACTGTTGTAAAACAGGACTGACGTCAGGGTTACGGGGAGACTGAGAAAGATGGGATAAATTATATATGCTGCATTGAAACAGATGAGGGAAAGAACTTTTTAAAGGGATATGTTATTAAGTATTACTATCATGACAGGAGTCCTGAGTGAAGGGTGCATAGTGGAGTAGACTTGGGGGGGGAGGGATTGTATAACAATGAAAGAATTTTTCCTTTACTTTTCAAGAGAAGCGAGAACTGAGGGTTGAGGGGTAGTAAAGTCCTGGACCCAATGGCTTCATAGTTGAATTCTACCAAACGTTCAGAGAGGTTCTATCAGCAATTCTATTTAGATTATTTTAAAAATGGGGAAAAAAGGAACACTCCCAAGAGTCATTGAATGAAGCAAGCATGACCTTAATATCCAAACCAGGCAAAGATATTACCAACAAAGTAAACTACAGACCAATAGAACCATATGATATTAGCTATTGATACAAAAAAGCATTTGACAAAATTCAGTGCCCCTTCCTTATAAAGACACTCAGTAAAATTGAAATAGAAGGGAATTTCCTCAACATAGTGAAAAGTATACATACAAAACCAAGAGTCAATATAATTCTCAATGGAGAAAGGAAAAAAGCATTTTCCTTGTGAATAGGGACTAGACAAGGTTGTTCACTGTCACCACTTCCAGTCAATAATATTTTGGAAATGCTTGCTGGGGAAATATAGGACAAAAGAAGGAAGTAAAAGGCATCCAGATCAGCAAATAAATAGTTAAACTATCACTATATGAAATGCTATGACAGTGTACACAGAAAATCCCAAGGGCTCAGCAAAAAACCTGTAAAAGCTAGTAGACTGATTTAGTAGAGTGGCAGGATACAAGATCAAGGGAAAAAAAAAAATCAATGGGATACCTCTACAGTAACAAAGAGAATTTAGAGAGGGAAACCAAGAAAGCAATACCATTTACAACAGCCAACCAGAAACTGAGATACTTGGTAGTGAACCTAACCAGAAAGAAGAAACAAACAAAAACTTATACAAAGAAAACTACAGAACATTTCTGTGAGACACAATAAAAGACCGAAAGAAATGGAAACATATGCCCTGTTCATGGATAGGAAGACTCCATAATTTGAAAATAACAATCCTATTAAAAGCAATCTACATGTTCAACACAACCCCTATATAGATACCAAATTCCTTACTCCAGGTTGATAGTGTTTCCGGAGGCAAGCTATTTACAGAAGTGGATGCCATTCCTGCTTCCTATGGATATCTGATATTTGACAAGGAAATAAAACCCGTCAAATGGGGAAGTGACAATCTCTTTAACAAAACTGAACTGCTACCTGCAGAAAGCTGAAAATGGGATCCACATCTCAAATCTTACACAAAAATCAACTCAATGTGGGACAGAGACCTGGGAGTAGATCCCAAAACCATAAAGTTCATCAGAGACAAACTGGCATCAAGCTTAGATAGCCTTGTCTATTGTATAGACTGCCAAATACATCCAGGAATGCATAATCTGAAGAAGGTAAAACTGATGAATGGGACATTCTAAAGATTAAGTTCCTGTGTGCATCAAAACTTTTTCTAGTAGAGTGTATAAAAAAACCTACTGACTGAGAGAAAAATATTTGGTAATGCCATTTCTGACAAGTGTCTCATCTAAAAAGTTTACAGAATCCTATAGGGCCTCTACAAGAAAAAATTACAATTACAAAATGGGCAAAAAATGTGGAAAAATTTTCCACAGAGAAAGATATTCAGATGGCCAACAGACACATGAAGAAATGCTCCAAATCACTGCCAATAAGAGACATGCAAATGAAAACCACAAAGAGATACCATCTCACTCCAGTAGTGGGCGACTGTTTACAAGACAACAAGTAATAAATGTTGGGGAGGTGGGGAGGATGTGGTGAGATAAGAACTCTTATACATTGTTGATGGGATTGTAAAATGGTACAACTACTCTGGAAGGCAGTTTGGCATTTCCTCAAAAAAGGTGAACATAGAAATTCTACATGACCCAGCTATTCTACTGCTTAAAATATACCCTGAGAAAATGAGAACTTAGGCACAAATGGAGACTTGTTCACTAATATTCATAGCATCATTATTCACCATAGCAAGAACATGGAAACAGCCCAATATCCAACCACAATGGAATGGATTGAGAAAGTATGGTACATTCACACAATGAAATACTACACAGCATGCAGGAGCAATAAATTTTTAAATTACTGCATAACTTGGGAGGGATCGGAGAGCATTACTCTAAGTGAACTCAGTCCCATAAGGACAAATACTGTATAAAACTATTATTGTAGAACATGTATGAGGATTTAAGTGTGAGATGGTGGTAGCAGAAGAGGGAGAATAAGCAGGAGTCATGGGAAAGATCTGGTGCGAAAACCAATGTATACATACTTCATAAGTTAACCAGTACAAAATACAAATCTATTGTAAATAATTAAAAACAAACAAACAAACAAAGACACTTGGTACCAGTAGTGAGGAGACATGTTGCACTGGGAAATTCTGCAGTCAGAGAACTCTCCAAAGTACTGAGGAGCAATGATGTTAATTTGAGGACTAGGTGCCCCTCAACCAGATCTTCGTATTTTAAATCACTTGCTATGTATCTGAGAGTTGGAGAGTGAATCAGGATGACAAAAGAATAATTAATATTTAAGCTGTGATGTTTTACTGCCCTGGTGGGTCCAAAATTCATTGCAATGACTGCATAGACTTTACAAAATCATCTTCATGGTAATGGGGAGTTTATTAAGGAAGCCACAGGCTACAATTAAGGTTAGTAGCAGGGTATAATCTTTCAGTTCGAATTCTGAAATATAGTCATAGTCTCTTTGACCTTCATGCCTCACAGCTTGGTCAAGGCTGATACAAGTTTCCCTTAGTCCTACCAGTTAGGATACCTTCTCTCAGTCCTCCAGAAAGTTTGTGCAAAGACCTTTGGCTCTAGCTGCATGGAACAGCAGTCCAAGTCAGCTCTGTCTCATGTTGGTCTTTGGTTCCCCCCTGAAGCTGTTTTTATTCTTCTGTGGATACCAGTCTGGCTGGTGCAGGAATGTTTCTGGCTCCAAAGGAAGTATGCTGTTTCTTCTTTCTTGTTGGTATTGAGATTCCCAATTTCTGGTACTGAAATTGCTCTCTTTAAACCTAGTGGAATAGTGAAATTAGACAATCCCTTGTGGATAGACATCTTGTTGTTTTTGTTGTTTGTTGTTGAGCTGGAACCAGCTAATAACCAACCATCCAGAGAGTTTTCAGATGCAGTAAGTCACATAGGAGGAGATTGTCCATCTTACCCATCCATGTGGCAAAGTGAAAGTCAATAGCTAGTAAAGTAATTTTGAACAATAAACCCTTGACACCACACTTCCTAAATCAGAAACTTTGGATGATTCTGATGCAGCTTTGAGAACTCCTGGTTAGAGCATGTATTCAGTAAATGCTAATTACAATTAGCTGTAGAATCACTGTAGCCCATGGATGGCATAACCAGTTAAGGTGATTGACTGTTATTGTTGTTGTTGTTGTTATGTGCCGTCGAGTCGCTTGCGACTCATAGCGACCCTATGTACAACAGCCCTAAACTCCGCTCTGTCCTGTGCCAATC
>NW_006399780.1:2156064-2188544 GCF_000299155.1 Elephantulus edwardii | reverse complement strand
TTCTTGACATTGAGCCTCAATCCATATTGTAGGCTGCAGTCCTTGACAGTCTGCAGCAGGCGCTTCAGGTCCTCTTCAGTTTCAGCAAGCAGGGTAGGTGATTGACTAGTAACAGAAAAATTCGAGGTTCAAATTGGCCTAGAAGCTTTTCAGATAAAACACCTGAAAATCTGCTAAAAATCTGCCACTGGAAACCCTGTGGATCACACTCCTTCTCTGATGTCTATAAGGTCACCAAGAGTCTGAATAGACTAGATGGCAACTGATTAAAAAATCAAAAAACCTCAGACTCATTGCCATTGAGTGTGAACCCAGCCATAGCTGACTCTCCAGCAGAGTTTTTGAGGGGCTGGAAATCACATGAGAAGAGATTGCCCATCTTTCTTCCATGGTTTCATGGGTGGATTCACAGTCAGAGAGCTGCTACCTTGAGGTTAGCAGCACAACCCTATATGTACTATTCCACCCAAGTTCCCTAAAGATGGCAATTGTAAAATACTTTTTTCCCAAAACTCCCTTAAGAAGGAAAGAAGAACAAACTTCAGACATGAGTAAGACAGAGACTTGCTTGCACCTTGGTTCCTGTTGTCTCTTTGGGCCTCCTGTTTCTTTATTTGTAAATAATTGGGCTCCCCTAGAATGTTCCTCAGTTTCCTCCATCAATGCCAGGTGTGACTGTGCATTTTTCAGACCCCAGAAGTCTAATCTGCATGACTTGTTGGAAGATGATGGTGGAGGTCACCAAGCAGAGTACCCAGCACACGATCTTTACACTGGCTTCTGAAGATGATATTTAGAAAAGCTTTTCCGTATCCCTCTGCCAACACTTCAAAAACCAGAGTCAAATCAAAACACCACTCTTAGACACCGCTGGAGAATATAGAAATTTCCAAATGTCATCCAGCCGGAATCCAGAGCAAATATCACTGATGTATTTATATAGATCATTATGTTTTAGGCACAAGTATTTGATATATGATGTTAACTGTAATGCAATCAAAGCAGGAAGCACTCACACTGAATTAGCCATTTTGATGTATTATTCTAATAGAGTATTATTTTTAAACTACCACAATATTTTAATTACATTCTCAGCATGAATCATTATGTACCTTAGTGAAAAAGCACTTCTGACTATAATTGCACCCTGGAGTCCCATGATATAGTCGATGAACTTAAATCCTGAAATGGATTGACACGCAAAATGCTGATCAACAGATGCTTCTGCAGGCTACCTCTGTGAAATGCAGCCTGCATTTTCTTGTAAAGATGCTTGCTCTTCTCCTTCCCTCCCTCTCATTTTTTTTTTTAAGAAAATTTCACTCAGCAGTTTTTATTATGTATTGGCCATGTGTCAGCCATTATTCTAAATTCTGTTGTTGTTGTTGTTATGTGCCATCAAGTCGCTTGTGACTCATAGCGACCCTACGTACAACAGCTAAACTCTGTTCTGTCCTGTGCCTATCGCACTGTCTCTGACACTCCAATCCTGATTCTAAATTCTAGCACACCAAAAAAAAAAAATCCCTGTCCTCACAATGCTTATATTCTAGCACAAGAAATATATTCTTGTCAGTAAATTAAGTAAAATAGAGTAGGTTACCAGAGCCCCCAGAGATAGTTAGGGGGAAAGGTAGAGAAAGAGCTGCATTTTCAAATGAGGAACTGAGGAGGCTCAACTGAGAAGCTGACACTTGAGCTAAGACATTCAGACGCAAATGCTCACTCTTCTTTATATCAGGTTGAGGCACACTATGAGCTTTGCTTCCATTTCAAAATTTCGTGGACGAAAACAACCAGGGCTATCCAGAACGGCTCCATCAAAAGCCACTTGAGTAAATTTTAAAACATATGGGCATTGGAAAAAGACTGCTCTCTCCTGTATTATTACCCATTTTCCTGTTCCATTTATGGGTGAATATTAAGGCACTTTAAGAACAGAGATAATAGAGGTTATAGTAGTCTGTGTGCAAAAAAGTCAATGGCGGTTCAAACAGCCCAGGGATGTAATATTCCCTGGGCACGTCCTTCGGCAGTCATTCCAGCCAAATTATGTGTCATTTCCTGAAGTGGAGTTCTACCTAAAACACGAGTTGAGATTCTCTCACATGCTTTTCACACAGCAATGTGGAGTCAGTTCAAGGAGAGTTCAGAGGCTGAAACTCTGGTGTTTTCTTTGCTGGAACATTTCTTTCTTATTGCTTCAAATGACAGCAACCACAAGTGACACTTCATGTTTTTCTTGAGAATGAAGGCATTTTGTTTATTTTTTTTTTCTCCCTGAGGAGATAAATCTCTATAATTCCTTCCTTTAAGTCAGCGAAGGCCAAGGATGTATCTATCCATAGTTTTGGCTTTTACCCACCTCTCATGGATGGAAAAATTTAGAACTTGTTGTTGTTGTTGTTGTGTGACACTGAATGGGATTTGGATTGAACACTTTTGCCTTAGTCTTACTCACAAACTGCTCTTGCTTTGTAATGATTAAGTATCGTTCAGTGGATGCAAGTTTATGGTAGTGATTTGACAGCAAAATGTCAGGAATTGCTTTTATTTCTTTAGCACTGTCGAACAGTCACCTAATCACACACTCAAGTACTCAGATATTGATTCCAGCATGTTCATCACACAGATCACTTAAATAGAAAATAATGAACTTGCCTTAACCTTATTTAGGACTTTCCACTTATGAAGCATATATACTTACTCCACTTTAGTGGAATCACCCCACAACTCTGAGAAGAAAGCAGGACAAATATAATCAAGAAGTTTTAACTGACGACTCAGGGTCATAGAAGTAAAACATGTCCAACAATCATCACAGAATAACCTAAACCAGGTCTTTGCTTCTGTAGGCATATGGCATTTCCTTTGTGCATCATAGCTGAGTAATAACTATTGATGGACTAGAAAAGATATCACAACGGCTTCCAATATCTAGTCAGAAAGATTAGCATGTGACCTTAGACTATTCGCTTAATTTTTCTGCTCTATAAAATGAGTTTAGACTAAGTAATATTTTTCAATGCCTTTTCTAATCTTAACATTCTCTCATTCTATGGTTCTGATCCAAGAAGCATGACTCAAAATCTATGACCAATCTATGACCAAGCAGTTTACAATCAGAGACAAAATTTCATAAGCTTAATCCCCAAACTCTTTAGTCAACCATGGAAAAAAATCACAATGTCATGGGTGTGTGTGTGTGTGTGTGAGAGAGAGAGAGAGAGAGAAGAGAAGAGAGACAGGCAGAGAGAAAGAGAGAGAAAGAATATAGTAGTTGAACCTCCTACAAAGTCTTATTGCACCAGGAAAAAGTCTATAACTTTAAAAGCAAACATAATCAAAAGTACAGCAGAAATTGTGCCACAGAAATAATTAGGCTTTAAGGCCATGATGCTAAGTTTGTACAGTCTACAAGGATAATTTGCATTCTAAGTGATTATTACTGGGGTGCATATACCCTGACCTTTTTATTCTTGCCTCCTCCTCTTCCTCTATGAGGGCTTTATGTAACCAGGGTTATCATTGTGTGTGGGTGTGAGATTAGCACGATGGCCGTTAAATAGAAGTGATGTGTAATGCCTTATTAATTAGAATAGTGCCCTGGTGAGTTTTCCAGATCCATTTCAGCTATTCTAAGAATTAGAAAGATGTGGTTTTGTTCTTATCCAATAAATTTGTTCTCTCCTTTTTGCTTCCTTATTTGAAGGGGCTATTTCTTGGAATAGGAAAATCTTTGATAAAACTACATGGTACCTTTTTTGTCTCCCTACCTACAAAATGTCCCACTCACTCACCTCAGGGCTGGTTTCATATAGAGTGGTAGGTGAACGAAGCAATTATTTTACATTTTGAAAAGTGTCCTGTGTTCTCATGTAATCTATCCCTGCAATTCTTCTTCTTTTCCTTCTCTCTACTTAGGCAACTTCTGATCTGTTTTATACAATTCAAGATCAATTTGCATATTCTAGATTGTCCAGCAATTGAACGATATATAAGTATATATCATATTTTGTTTGGTTTCTTTTACATTATTTCAAGATTCATTTATATTGTACCATTTGTAATTTTATTTCTTTGAAAGTCCTGCATAGTATTCCGTTGTATGGATAGTCCACAATTTTTGTTTATAAGTCATCTGTTTATGGACTTGTGGGAACCTTTCCATTTTGGGCTAATACAAATGAAGTCACTATGAACACTCAGAACAAGTCGAATTAGGGGTGTATTCTTGCCTTTTTCTTGATAAATACTTAGGATGAATGCCTGAGACATATATGGTAAGCTATGTTTAACTTTTTCAAAAGATTGCCAAATTATTTTCCAAAGCAGTTGCATTGTTTTGTATTCTTACAAACAAGGTATTGTTAGGTGCCGTCAAATCGAGTAAAAGTTAGAGCAACCCTATGAACAACAGATCTGAACCCTGTCCTATCTTGTTCCATCTTCAGTATCTCTGACATACTTGAGGCCTTTAATGCAGTCACTATATCAATCTCATCGAGAGTCTTCCTTTATTTTTGCTGATACTCTCCCTTTCCAAGCATGAATCCAATCATTCAAGAAGCTGGACTCTATGAAAAATAATGTGGCATCAGAGGAACACTCTAAAACAATTTGAGTTATGCAAATGACAAAAGTTTGCTTTCTGAGAGTAAGGAGAACTTGAAACAAAACACTTGCTGCAGAAGATCAAAGACTACAGCCTAAAACAGGGATTACATCTCAACTTCAAGAAAACAAAAATCCTTACCACTGGACCAATGGGCAACATCATGATAGATGGAAATAAGATTGAAATAATGATTCTTTCTTACTTGGATCAATAATCAACATCCTTGGTACAAACAATATGTTGACATTGTTATTGTTAGGTGTCGTTGAGTCGAGTACAACTCAGAGTGATCCTATTGATAGAGCCTCTACATTTCTCTACATCTGCCCTTTTTATATAGCCTTCCAGTGAAACGTGGCCTCTGACTGTGGTTTTAATTTTCCCTTATTAACTTGCTCTACTGGTGAATTGGTTAAGTGCTCAGCAGCTAGTCAAAAGGTTGGTAATTAGAACTCATCAGCAGCTCTCTGAGACAAAACACTTGAAGATCTGATAGGCTCCTGTGAAGACTGTAGTTGTTGTTGTGTACCACTGAGTCAGAATCAACTCATAGTGGACCTTCTAGTGCATTTTCAGAGGCAGTGAACTGCACAGGAGGAGACTTCCCATCTTTCTCCCACAGAGCAGCCATGGATTTGAACCACGTGCTGTTGAGTTGGCAGTGCCACTCCTTACCACTAAGCCATCAGAGTTCCCTCCTCTAAAGATTAGAGTATGGGAAACACAGTAGGGCGGTGCTAGTGTGTCCTCTAGGCTCATTATGATGAGTAAGAATACACTAGACAGCACACAAGAACAATGAGTGATGTTAAGTATCCTTCCATGCACTTACTGGCCATTCTTATCTCGCTTTGGTGAAATATCTATTAAAATCTATTGCCTCTTTTTAAACTTTTTTGGCTTTTTATTATTGAATTTTAAGGGTTTTTAAAAATATATTCTGGATACAAGTCCTTTTACAGATATATGATTTGCAAGTAGTTTCTTCTTGTCTGAGGTTCTGGTGGTCCAGTGATAAGAAGCTATGCTGAGATCCCAAAGGTACATGGTTTGAATCCACTAGCTGATCCACTGGAGACAGGTAGACTATTTCCTTCCATGTAATGTTCTACCTCTGAAGCCCTTTCAGAGCGTCGGCTATGAGTTGGTTCTGACTTGACAGCACATAACAAGAAGTTACATCAAGAATTCAATGTAATAAAATATCCTTTCTTTCCTTTAACTACAGCCTTTTTTAAAAATTTTTTATTTTTTAATTTTTTTTAGTATTTTTTATTGGGTAAAACATATTGGGGGTACAAGGAGGTGAGGGTTGGGGGCAGAAGGGTGAGGATGGGCCAGGATGCAGTTGCAGAGCTGCACAGTTTGGTCGGTGGGGGGAGCAGGTGAAGGAAATGATGAGGGTCCAGTGGGGACCAGATGCTACAGAGGAATGACAAGCATTTTCCAATAGTAGTTAAACCAACTGTCTTATTGATTTGGGAATTGGATGCTGACTCTCTGGTTTCTTCATGCTGAACAGGGGCGTAGATGTAAAGGGGGGAAGGGAGGACGCTTTATCACCTTACTGGTGGTCTTGGGTTACAGCTGCTTGCCTTCTTGCTCTGTTAGAAGATATTTTCCTGTCATTTGCTTCCCTCTGGACTGCAAAGTGTTTTCCCAGGTGGGTCCAGTGTGGATGGCTGGTCGAACCCAGAGTCTCCATCCTCCTTTGCTTCCTTAGCTGTCAGTTGTATTTCCTTTTTGTCACTGGCACTGGGTTCAGGGTCAATTATGGAGTAAAACTCAGAGTTAAGGTTACCTATAGGAAAGGGAGCAAACCTAGAGAGAACAAACTTGTGAGTAACAAACAGAAAGGCTTTGAGGGTGTTGCTTTCAGGTTTACTGGGGGGGGGGGGTTGGCAGAAGGTGGCCTAGGTAACATTCTCTGGATACCCTAGGCATTCTTTTTTTTTCTTCTCCTTCCCCACCCAGGGGTCAGATGGCACAATCTGGGGACTGAGGAGCTCACCCTGAGGGCCGCAAC
Source organism: Elephantulus edwardii (assembly GCF_000299155.1). Classification (NCBI taxonomy): domain Eukaryota; kingdom Metazoa; phylum Chordata; class Mammalia; order Macroscelidea; family Macroscelididae; genus Elephantulus; species Elephantulus edwardii. The sequence continues at coordinate 2,181,900 of NW_006399780.1, read as the reverse complement.
GGCTCGCCCCGAGCTGGGGACCAAGCACAGCCCGCTCCAGGCAGAAGGCCACAACAGCTCGCCCTGGGCAGAGGGCCGAGGGCAGCCCGCCTCGGGCAGAGGGCCGAGGGCAGCCCGCCCCGGGCAGAGGGCCGAGGGCAGCCCACCCCGGGCAGAGGGCCACAACGGCTTGCCCCGAGCCGGGGGCTGAGGGCAGCCCATCCCAAGCAGGGAAACACCCCCCAGGAGCTGGCTGGTATACTCCCCCTCCAATTGCCCCTACCCCAGTCTGGTCCTGTCACCTGACTGAGGACTCTGTGGTCAGGGATAGTGTTTCCAATTCCAGCACTGCCACTCCCCCCCCCATAAGTGGTCATACTATATTTTGAAGTAGGTGTCACTGCCCTCCCCCTTTATATATGATAAAGGGAACCTGAGAATTGTGAACAGATTCCCCCCAGGTCTAACCATCTTTTGGCAGAAGCATTCAATAGAACAAAATATGTGGTGCATTTAGGATGTCGGTCCTCTTGTGCATGCTGCCACTGTTAAGGTCATCAGACTCACAGTGACTTTCAGCAATCCATTGCATAGGTAATTGTCCTCTTTGGCCTTTCCAATGCATAGGTAATCGTCCTCTTTGGCCTTTCCAATGCATAGGTAATCATCTTCTTTGGCCTGTCCAAGGAAACCCAAACCTGCAGATGGCGGGCATGCATCCCATCCCCCACCTCCTACGCAGGCGGCCAGCGGGGTGCGCGCCCCCCCAGCATGGGAGGCCTGCAGGAGGCGCACAGCCCCCCCAGCGTGGGCAGCCATTGGGGGCACGCCCCCCCACACCCCTCCACACGGGAGCTCGGCGGGTGTGCGGCCCCTCTTGTGCGGGTGGCCAGAGGTACCGGCTTCCCCCACAGCCACCATCCTGGCTCCATGAATTCTCTCCAGTACAGGACCACCTTGTGGCAGTGTGGTGGCTTCACTGTACCAGTCTTGAGGAGGGCCAGTGGCCAGTATCCATCCTGGGTGAGGGAATCCATTCATTCAGGCTGTGGAAGCCTCATGGAGCTGCCGCAGCTGTTCGGCGGGCACGGGCTCTGCGGGGGGCGGGGTGTGGGAGCCATGAGACTCACCCATTTCTTCTTGGGAATCCTTAAATGCCTGTTGTTGAGCTTCAATCTTCACTGAGGGCCAGTCATCAACTGTTTAAGTGTTCAATTATCAATAAGCCGAAGTCTGTGGAAGGCCATAATGGCCCTGCTTTAAGTGGTTCGCTACTACCGCAGCTCATCACACTGTCTCTGCCTCTGCCATCATCTTGGATCCAGGTTCCAGCTTTATTTTTTTTAATTAGATTTTAGTTGAGTGAAAGTTTACAAATTTCATTTGTTTTTTTCAGACAATTATTCATAGGCAATAATTGCAATTCTTTTAGCAAGCATAAGTCATTCATTATGGTGACATTCAATCTTATCAGATGAAGAACTTTTCTGGATGTGCCTTTGGTGTCATACCTAAGAAATTTTTGCCTAACTTTGCATAAAATATTTTAAATTTTTGAATTATTAAAAGGGCTATGAACAAAGAGGAGAGGCAAATAACTAATTGGGTCAAAACAGTTAAGTTCATAGTATAAAGTGCTAATTTCTTTGGCAGATAAAGAACTTTTATAAATCAATACACAAAAGACCAGCAATCTAATAAAATAAATGATTAAGGGAAATAATCAGAGTTCACAGAAAAGGAAATATAAATATTTCTTAACATAAGCCTTCTAACATTACTCATAAGAAAAGAGGCATGCAAATTAAAACTCTATTGAGATACTATTATTTCTCTTTCATATTGGGAAAGATCATAAAGTGGGATAAAATACTGTAAGAATGTGGGGGAAATGACACTCTCACAGTGTTTGTATAAATTGATAGAGAATCTACAGAGAGTAATTTGGCAATTATCTACCAAAAATGAATATACCTTTTGACCCAGATATTGCACTGCAGGAAATTTCTCTTTTATGCATAGAGACTCATGTGCAGAATGTATATTTTTGAAGATATCCCTTGCAGTATTCAATATAATATAAAAAATTACAAGTTATCTATCAACAGGAAACTGACTTACTAATTATGGCTTATTTTACAAGCAATGAAACATTCTTGGACCAACACCTCCTCTTTTCTGAGCTTGGGTTTAAATGTCAAAACTACACACACACACACTATTGTTGAGTACATACTATGCACCTAACAGTAATAATTTGTCTTATGCAGGGCAGTTTCTTCTAACATATTAACCCATACTGTTGTTCAAGGCTGTTGGGTCAGCCCCAACTCATAGTAACACTTTCTACATTGGAACGAAGCATGCCATCTTCACAACTGCTAATGTGCTTGAGCCCATTTCATCAATACATAGCAAATAGCTATTCATTTATAATTGTGGAAGGCCAAGTTCAGAGGGGAAAATAATGCGCTCAGTGTTCCAAAGGTAGTCAGTTATTTACTTGGCTTGCTAACTTATTTCTGTCCACCTCCCACAATGCCACCTTCCTAGGATATTTCACTTGTAATTTCTAGAAGAGGAAAAATGAGTTTTACTAATATTTGCTTCCCTAGAGCTCTGGTGGGATAAACTCAAAGTCATATTTTGGTTCCCATGCATTCGGTTTAATTTTCCTCAGCTTCAGCTTGAACCTGCATATGAGTAGTTGGTGATCTGTTCCACAATCAGCTCCTGGCCTAGTTTTCACAGCTGATATTGAGCTTCTCCAGCAGTTCTTTAAACAGATGTAATCAATCTGATTCCTATGCATACCATCCAGTGAAATCCATGTGTATAACCTGCGTTTATATTTCTTAAAAATGTATTTGCAGGGGAGCTCTGGTGGCCTAGTGTCAAGGAGCTGCAACTACAATCCCAGAGGCACACGGTTCGAATCCACCAGATGCTCTGCCAGGGAAGGAGGGACAATCTCCTCCTGTACCAATCAGATCTGATTTGATGGTACACTTACACAAAAATAATAACATAAAAAAATGTATTTGCAATGAACAGTCACTGTGCAAAATCCAATCATTCTATCTCCAGCTTCATTTCTGTCACCAAGTCCATGTTTTCCAACTACTGATTCATCTTCTCTGTTCCCAACTTTTGTATTCCAGTCACCCATTATTATCAATACATCTTGATTGCATGTTTGGTCAATCTCTGACTATAAAAGTTTATGAAATCATCTATTTCCTCTTCTTTGGCTCTGGTTGTTGGTGCATATATCTGAATGATGGTGGTATTACTAGACTTCCTTGTACGCATATGGATATTATCTTGTCACTCACAATACTGTATTTTCAAGATGTATCTAGAAATTACATTTTTAACTGAAAGCAACGCCATTTTTTCTCACTTTTTCATCTCCTGAGAAATATATCATATGATCATCTGACTCAAAATGCCCCATGCTGGTCCATTTCATCTCACCAGTGCCTAGAATGTCAATATTTATGCGTTCCATTTCTTTCTTAACAATATCTAATTTTCTTTAATTCATGGTTCTCACATTCCATGTTCCAATTACTAGTATTCCTTTGTGGAAGAATTCAAGATATTAAAGAGCTGAATAGAAGATTTCAAAAGGCAGCACAGAATGACAAAGCAAAATATTACAATGAAATGTGCAAGAACCTGGAGTCAGAAAATCTAAAGGGCCGAACTTGTTCAGCATTTCTTAAGCTCAAGGAACTGAAGAACAAATTCAAACCTCAAGTTGCTATAATCAAGGATGCTTTCGGCAGAATGTTAAATGATCCAGGAAGTATTAAAAGAAAATGGAAAGAATATACTGAGTCATTCTATCGAAAGGAATTGACAGACACAGAAGAATTTAATGAAATAACATATGAGCAAGAGCCTACCGTGATGAAGAAGTTCAAGCTGCTTTGAAGGAAATTGCAACAAATAAGGCCCCAGGAATAGATGGTATACCAATTGACATATTTCAGCTAACAGATGCTGCCCTGGATGTGCTCACCAAGTTGTGCCAAGAAATCTGGAGAACAACCACCACTTGCCTAACTGACTGGAAGAGATCTATATTTGTTCCCATCCCAAAGAAGGGTGACCCAACAGAGCGTGGAATATGGAACAATATCAATAATTTCACATGCAAGCAAGATTCTACTGAAGATGATCCAAAAACTACTGAAACAGCACATCAGCAGAGAACTGCCGGAAGTCCAGGATGGGTTTAGAAGGGGTTGTGGTATTAGGGATATTGTAGCTAATGTTATATGGATCTTAGATGAAAGCAAGAAATACCAGAAGAATGTATGTGTGTGTGTATATATATATTTCATTGATTATGCAAAGGCATTTGACTGTGTGGATCACAACAAACTGTGGCTGACTTTGTGAAGAATGGGAATCCCAGAACACTTGATCGTGCTAATGCAAAACCTATACTTGGACCAAGAGGCAGTCGTTAGAACCGAGCAAGGAGACACTAAATGGTTCAAAATTGGGAATGGTATGCTCTAGGGTTGTGTCCTATCTCCATACTTTTTCAGTCTGTATACAGAGCAGATTATCCGGGAGGCTGGGCTCTACGAGGAGAAGTGTGGTGTCAGGATTGGTGGAAGATCTATCAACAATCTGTGTTATGCAGATGACACAACTCTGCTTGCTGAAACTGAGGAGGACCTGAAGTGCTTGCTGCAGAGGGTCAAGGACTGCAGCCTTCAATATGTGTTGAGGCTCAATATCAAGAAGACAAAGATTCTCACCACTGAACCAATTGGCAGCATCAGGATGGATGGTGAAGAGATTGAGATTGTTAACAGCTTTATTCTGCTTGGCTCCACTGTCAACACTCTTGGCAACAGCAGCCAGGAAATGAAAAGATGTATTGCGATGGGAAAGTCTGCTATTAGGGACCTCTCCAAAGTACTGAAGAGCAATGGTGTCTCTTTGGAGACTAAGGTGTGTCTGATATAGGCCATGATCTTTGTAATCACTTGTTATGCATGAGAGAGTTGGACAATGACTAGGGAGGATAGAAGGAGAATTGATGCCTTTGAGCTGTGGTGCTGGAGAAGAGTATTGAGGGTACCATGGACTGCTAAGAAAACAAACAGATTCATCCTTGAGAGCGTTAAACTGGGTGGCTCCTTGGAGGAAAGGCTTCTGGGGCTTCATCTGACATACTTTGGACATGTCGTAAGGAGGGACAGGTCCTTGGAGAGGGACATCATGCTTGATAGGGTAGAGGGACAGCACAGGAGGGGAAGACACTCTATGACGAGGTGGGTTGATTCAGTGACTGGTCTAATCAGGATGAGTGTATTGGAGACAGTGCAATTGGCACAGGACAGAGCAGAGTTTAGGTCTGTTGTACATAGGGTTGCTATGAGTCACAGCGACTCAATGGCATGTAACAACAACAACAACAACAACAACAACAAAGCTCTGGTAGCCCTAGTGGCAAGAGGCTGTGTTGCAATCCTGAAGGCACTCTGTTCAAATCCACTGGCTGCTTCGTGGGGGAAGGGTGGGAAATCTCCTGTGAGATTAACTGCCTCAGAAAACCCTCTGGAAGGTCAGCTATGTGTTGGTTCCAACTCGATGGTATACAACAACAAAGATGACTATAAACTATAATCCTAATAATTACTCAGTAAATTCTTGTAGACTCAAACTGAAGAGAATATTGCATCATTGAGACTAGAAACCTTAATCTTGCTCAAAGTTCTCTTCCTTCTATTTTTAAAGGGAAGCCCCCAAGAGGTGTTGTTGAGTTGATCCTGACTCATGATGATCTCCCATGTCAGAGTAGAACCATTCATAAAGCTTTCAATGACTTAATTTTCATAATTAGATCACTAAGCATTTGTTCTGAGATGCCTCTGTGCAGCCTGGAACCCTTAGCTTTCCCTTAGCAGCCAAGTGTACTAACCATATGCATCACTCCATCCAAATAATTACTCAAGCTTCATATCTGAGCCCCCTCTCTCTAAGTCTGTATAGTAAATTCAAGAGTAGATCCTTTCAATGGTTCACCCACATGTCCCTAACACAGTTGTCTCTATCTTCCTGTTCAAGGGATCATCAGCTCTATTACCTAGACTTCTACAATGACTCAGGGACCTCCCACCTTCCTGTTCAATCTCATAAACCTCCTCTTCTGACGTTAGCCACTCTGAGCAAAAGAAAATAAACTTCTTACTCTCTTTCCAGATGCTTAAAAGTCTTCAAGAGCTTCCATAACTTCCTGAAAATTTCCAAATGTGTTACTGTTGGCTACAGAATCCTCAGAACTCTGGAGTCAGCTTTCTTCACCAGATTCCTCATTGACTTCTCTTTTCTCACATCCTATACACACAGCCATACCAGCCTATATTCAGTCCGGTGAATGAGGCAAACTCACTTCAGTTCTTCCCTCTGCCCCCTACTCCCTGCCCTTTTGAAGTATCCTATCCCCATCTCTCTCAGTCTATTGTTTCCAATGAGCCTTCTGTACACACACACACAGACATGTGTTCATACACGCTTGCTTATCACTTACCGCTTTTACTAGATATTTTGTTCATGAGGAACAATGTATGCTTTATTCATCACTCTAAATATTGTATTTAGCAGGGAGTTTAAAGTAAAACAAAGTAAGAAAACACAAAGTAACAAAAGAGAGGCAAATGTGGAAAAACAAAGTTTTGAAGTCTTTATTACCAAGTAGAAGCCTCCATTTTTCCATTGCTGACTGGATTGAAAGCGCTCACCTGGTCCCCCATGCATCCCCTGATTCTCAAATTTTTCCCTATCATGAGGCCTAATGAAATAATTTGAAACTAATGTCTTTAGGATCTTTGTCATTAAATCCTTATGAGAAAAACAAATAAACCAAAACAAAGCTGTGGCATTGAGTACATTGACTACCCCATATGATCACAGTAGAACTGTTCAAGAGCATTTTTAAGGCTGGGGTCTTCCAGAAGCCAGCTGGTAGCCTACCTTTTGAGACACTTCTGGGTGGGTTTGGATTATTGATACTTCAGTTACTAGCTCCATCCTTAATGTGAACTAGAAACTTCTAGTGTCTCTAGAATTAAATACTTCTCCAAAATCAAACTTGACTGCCATGCAGCATACAGGAACAATGATTTTTAAAATTACTACCTAACTTGGGGGGGGGGTGTCTGGGAAACATTATGCTATGTGAACTAAACTCAGTCCCATAAGGACAAATATTGTAAAAGACCATTAATGTAGAAATAGAAAGATAACTAGTAAAATGTATATGAGGATCTAGTGGGGAGGGGTGCAGGAGCAGAAGTAGTATATAGTATTGAGCAATTTGATGGGTAGAGGGAGAGGTGAGTAAAAGAAATGGGAAAGATTCTGTGTGAGAAACAATGCACACGAATTTTATAAGTAAACTGTTATAAAAGAAAAATTTGATTATTTTTAATAAATAAAACTCACTATTGTCAATTCAATCCCCACTCAGAGCAACCCTTGAAAGCAGAGATGACTACCTAACAGGGTTCCCGAAGTTGTAAACCTTGATGGACTACCTCACCTTTCTCCTACAGAGTGACTGGAGGGCTTGAACTACTAAACTTGAGGTTAGCATTCAAGTTTTATTGAAAACATGTTCACTATTCAATGTTGGCAAATGACTTGTCATATGGATGATACAGAATTGCCTGAAATAATTTTGTTCAGATAAAACTTGGTAAGTCTTGAGAAGGGCTTGAAATCACACAAAGAGCAGTGAGTAAGTGGATGAAATGGCAAGAGCTGTGTGATTTACAGACCATCACCCAAGGATTCCAGGAAGAGTGGGCATTTTTGGTGCCAGTTCTAGGAAACAGAAAGTACCAACAAATAGAGTTTAAACTCTGAAAATTTACTTCCTTTTAGCTAGGTGGAGTCATCTTAGTATGGTGTCTTCTATAAAAGCTATAAAAGAAGCACTTTCAATAATCCCTCACAATTAGAGCAATTTTATGACAAAGATTCCAAACATATTAATTCCAAATTGCTTACTAACGGGGTTTGCAAGAATCAGTGTGAAATTCTATTGTATCAAAAGAAATGGAGCTTGAGTCATCATGACGAATCCGGACGGTCCTATTACGTGAGTACACACCCCCGAAAAACGCTGTATGCTCAGCTTCAAGACGCGTACAGTGCTGGTCTCTACATTAGCTCATTTTTACAGGATTTGTGGTAATGAAATGTTTGGATATCCACACATTGTACCCTGCTTCATGCCAAGATTAAGAACAAGTGTCCTGTGTTTCATTATTTAAATTAGCAAGTTGTTGAAGGTTTGAAAAAAAGCCCGGTTAGCACAGTGGTTCAGAGGTGCACTGCTAATCAAAAGGTCAAAGTTTGGAATCCCCGAGGCAGTCTTAGGGGAAAGTCATGACAGACTCCTGTAATCCTGTGAGCAGTTTTGCTCTGTTTTACGGGACTGCACGAGTCTAGACTGATGATGGAGGTGGGTTTAGTTGCTAGAGGAGTCCTGGTCATGTCGTGATTATGTCCTTGGCTCCTTAACCAAAAGGCCAGTGTTTTGAACCAATAGCTATTCTGTGGAAGAGAGATCAACCATTACGCTTTCATAAAGATTACATTTTGGAACCCTTATGAGACACTTCACTCTGTCCTCGAGGGTTTTATGACTTAGAACTGACTCCAGTATAATGGGTTTGGGGTTTTTTTGTTTATGTCTTGAAAGCAAAACATATCTCGAGAGAGAAATCCCATGCTAATCTATCTGCCTGGACTTTCTCCTGCTGGATGGTAGGTCTGAGATCGGAGCACGACTTCTGAAGTGCTGCGCTCAGGGAATCTCTGGATGCATCATGAGCGTCTCATTACTCAGATTAGATTCCTCCCTTTAAAGCAGGGAGCTGCAGAATCCAGGAGGGCACGCATGTGCACACAGAATTCAAACTTCTCATTTCTTCTGTTTAATGAAGAGCGTCTATAAACCAAAAAATATTTCTGTCTCCCTAAGAAGCCTACAGGTGCACAAATCTATCAGCCCAGTCTCTGAGTGTGCAAGCCCGTGTGGACTGTGGGCTGCTTTTCCCTTGCTGAGGGCCCAGCCCTGGAGGGGAAAATCTCTGATTCTGACAGGGAAACATAACCGTCACCCCCACTGCAGCGCCTTATCCTGCTGCCATGAACTACCTCCCCCCTCAACACACCTCCTTTGCTCTTCCCCTCCCCCAACCCCACGTCTTGAGTGCCTCATCTCAAGTAATTATGCTGCACATGAATCATTTTTTAATGTTTGGTTTAATACATACAGATTCTTTAAACAATAAAAAAAATCAGCAAACAGCATCACGATCTGGAAATCTCTTTCTTAACATAGAAAACGGTTCCTTAATGGCACAGGGGGAGAACTCAACAGCAAGCTTGACAACATAATTAGAAGATTGTTACTGGGAAGGGAAAAGCATTCTTTATACAGCTCTTACTACTCTCAATAAGATTATTCTCCCTGAATAGCTAATCAGCTTTCTCCAGCTTCCCAAATCCTTGTGCTTTAAGCTGCTCTCACAGTTCTTCTTAGTTACTAAATGGCAAACAGTGACACCTCAGAAAGGGAAATTTAAAGTGTTAACCAAATGTGAGCAAACAGCATGATGGAGGCTGCAGATAAAGAGATCTTTGGCAGATTAACGGCAATTTAAGAAGATCGCACTGTTACACCTGGGTTGACAAGAGCTGACAGGGTTTGTTGATCTCTGCTCCCATCTCCAATTTGAGTGTCATGTTTCAACAGAAATGAGAGGAATAAAAAAAAATCCTTTCAGGAGTCAATATTGGTTTCACAGCAAGTGTTTATGGCAAGTGAAACAAAAGGACACTAAAGGGGTAGTTGGAGGCAATGGGCTCAACTCAGAATACAGGAGACCTCCCTCACTAGACATGACCCAGTTTTCAAATCCTTTCTCCTGTCACCTGCTCAGGGCCCCAGGCTTGCTGAAGCCAAGCAGAGGCAGAAGGGTTAAGAAAAGTACCAAACAGTGTGTCAGGTTTTCATTGCTGGCCAAACAACCTCTGGGAGATATTTTCCTGAGGCAATTATACTCTCCAAGCCTTTATCTTATTCAGGAAGAAAAAGGCTTGTTTACAGCAATTTTCCTGCTCTGGTTATAGGATCACTATTGTCTCAGAGGGTTCTTGTAGAGATGCTGGTCTTCAAGAGAGATACTGTGGCAAAGATCCTCAGAGGAAGGTCTGGAAAAGGGTGGTCTTCCATAAATCCACAGAGTTCAAGGAAGAAATCAAAGGAATAACTGGCAACAGTTGACTAGGTGAGAAAGCAGAAAGTATTTGAAACTAAACACTGTGTACACACACACACACACACACACACACACACACACACCCCCCTTTTTACTGGACAGTTTGGTTGCATAATCCATAGGGAGGTGCACTGCAAACCCAAAGGCTATGTCTCTCTGATGGTTCAAATCCATTAGCAACTCCAAAGAAAAAAGGTAGGCATTCTCCTTCCTTGTGATTTACAGTCTTGGAAGCCCATGGAGGAGGGTCAACCTATCTGACTCAATTGTGATGAGATCTTTTTGGACAGATTGAGGGCAGGAAGACTTGTGTGTAGGCCAACCATCAACCAACCAAACAGGATTAACTAACAGCATCAAGAGGACTCTTGTTATGTTAGTGCCTGTGGAGGATAAAAGAAAATGGAGACAATCTCTGTCCTAAAGAAGAATATAATATGCCAAGAGACATCAGAATCTAAGAACATGTCTTTGTAGTTATGCTCTGAGGTTGCCTGGTCCTGCACCATCTTCCTGATTGTTGGGACATTTGAGTTAAACATTGCAGCTGTCACTATTTTATTAAGAGTTTCCCTAATTTTCATGACGAGAGTCCAGAGCGAAGGCTGCATAGTAGAGTAGACCTGGGGGGAAGGATTGTAAAACAATGAAAGCATTTTTTTTTTTTTACTTTTCAAAGAGGGGAGTGTGCTGGGAGGTGGGGCGGGAATAAAAGTGCAACAATGAATTTATGGAAATCCAAAGTCTGTACATTTTCATTGAAATTAATTTTTTTTAAAAAAGAGAGTTTCCCTAATTTTCACTGATCCTTAACTTTATCAAACATGATGCCCTTTTCTAGATATTGGGTTTTTTCTCTGACAGATGACATGTCCAGAGCAACCTGGGAGAATTTGAATGGGAAGAAAGTTGTTCTTTAACCTTCATTAAAATCTTGGAAATGTACTGTTTCATCATAGCACAGAGGTGAAAAACGCATTGTTATCACCATTTCACAATCAAGTAAATAGTCTTGAGATGGTTGATTTATACTAGTTCCTCAATGGTAAAAGAGAAGTGGTGTCCAATTCCAGAGTTTCTGTTTTACAGTCCATGTTCCTGAATACAAAAGCAACTTATCCACACAGAAAAAAGCAACATTATAAGGCAGTATACATGGAATCTAACCTGAAACATGCTGCTTTTTAAAAATCATAGATGTAAATTCAACTGGGACATGGTGTAGGGATAAAGTGGATCCTTCCAAGTTGAACAGCATCCCTTCCTGCCCTCACTACCTTCCCACTTTATCAGAGGACTTCTATTACTAAAAGCAGTAGCTAAGTTTCTTTTCCTTATTTTTTTAAAAAAATTAAATTTAATGAAAGTTTCAGAGACTTAGGGTTTCCAGTCATTTATTGTTGCACTTTTCTCCCTACCCACCCCCTTCCCCTCAATTCACTCTTCTCCTTGAAAAGAAAAACTCTTTTGTTGTTATGCAATCCTTCCCCCCAAATTCACTCCACCATACAGCCTTCACTCTGGACTTCTGTAATGACAAGAACATCCATTCATATGTCCCTTTTAAACAGTTCTCTCCCTCACCTGTGTCATGATTGCTCAAATTGTGGTGCTGGAGAAGAGTCTTGAGCATACCATGGACTGCCAAAAAAAACAATTCTGCCTTGGAGAGGGTGAAACCAAGTTTCTCCTTGGAGGCTAAGATTTTGGAACTCCATCTTACATACTTTGGCCTTGTGGCCAGGAGAGATGGGTCCTTGGAGAAGGACATCATGTTTGGAAATGTGGAAGGACAGCTCAGGAAAAGACGACCCTGAATGAGATGGATTGATACAATAACTGGGGCAATGGGGGTTGATCTGTCAGAATCAGTGACACTAGCTCAGGCCAAGGCAGGATTCAAAGCTGCTGTTCATAGGGTGGCTATGGCTCACAGGTGGCTCAATGTCACATAACAACAACTGTTCAAATTTTTAAAAATTTGAGAAAAGCTAGCACCCTCAGGTTTCATTTTTAAAATTCTGAGATTTTTTTTTAACTGAGTGAGAATGTACTTTTGAGATTGCCATGCTATTTTCAAAAAGTCAGAGCTGTATATTTAAATACCTGCTCTCCCACAATCATTGTGTTAGGTACCCAGCTGGTGCCAGAGGCTGAGTCAATTTAGAAGTGGTAATACAAATACATGCCAGAGCTTACACACTTAATGGCATCCAAGGTAATGCACAAGTTCATGTCGCTAAATTAATGGTCCAGCATCACTTGTCCTCTTGCCACAAATGACACAGCATGTAATTAATGCCATTTTATTGTGAAATGTTACTATATTATTTACCTGATGATAGGTCCTGGATATAAGTCTGATTCACAGTGAGGCTAGGAGTGGTTGTATAGGTTTCTTTATTAAATGAATTTAGAAGTTCATTGGACTCTATAATGCATTGCCATAGGAGACTGTACTACCATTCTTTTGAGATTTTTATGAAAATGTCAGGCAGCTGCTTTTCTGAGAAGTCTTTAAGTCTAATTTTACCCTAATCCCAGACTAGTACTGTGTGGAATCAGGAGAAATTCAATGAAAATATGCCTTAATCAAAGAGAAAATGGAAAAAAAGTATTTTGGTTTAGTCATGATATGACTATGGCATAACTAAACTATTTGTCCAACACATAAAATGTTAATGATTTGAGACAAGATATTGTTTCTCAGCATGCAAACTGTCTTGTGAGTACAGAATACTTTCCAGAGCTATTTTCTGTGCCATGCATTGTGGGAAATATTGGTCTTATGGTACCTCTAGGTCAATCTATTACTCCAAAATTGCCAACATGGGAAGGAAGAAAGTTGAAAAACGCCCACTAAGCATATTTGGTTGGTTGGTTTCTGTTTTTTAAAAAAATTTTCCCCTGCTAGTTTATTTACAAAATTCAAATACAAATTCAAACAAATTCTTTCCATTTCCCTCACCACCCCATCCATCAGTTTATACAAACCAATGATTAATTCCCCCCACACCCTGTACATCCACATCCCTCTGCTTCCAGTCTCTCACACCCCTCCTGGATTCTTATTCTCATTCTACAGTAATGGTTTTATACAATATTTGTCTTTGTGGGACTGAGTTAGTTCATTCATCATAATGTTCTCCAGTCCCTCCCAAGTTAGGTAGTAATTTACCGAGTTATTGCCCCTACATGCTGCATAGTATTCCATTGTGTGAATGTACCATAATTTCTCAATCCATTTGCTTGTGATTGGGCATTTGGGCTGTTTCCATGTTCTTGCAATGGTGAATAATGCTGCTGTGACCATTGGTGTACAAATCTCAGTTTGTGCCTCAGTTCTCATATTCTCAGGGTATATTTCAACTAGTGGAATAGCTGGGTTATATGGAATTTCTGTGCTCAGCTTCTTGAGGAAGCACCTAACCGCCTTCCAGAATGGTTGTACCTTGGTTGGTTTTTTTTAAATTCGCTGTTGGACATTTTCTTCCACCCACATCTTCTCCCCCTCACTTGTTTCAGATTGTCATTATATAGATAATGCCCAATTATATATTCCCTTTGGATAGTTCTTCCCCTCATCTGTTCTATTGCAGTGTCCATTATCCATCCATTCTTTTCCAATTCTTCCCCCTCCCCCTGTCTGTCTTATTTTATAACGGTGGTTTCTGCAGTACTTGCCATTTTATGACTGGAAAATTTTACTTAGCATAAAGTCCTCCAGACTTCTCTATGTTGTGTAATGTTTTATGAGTTTATTGTTTTTCAATGCTGCATAATATTCCATTATGTGAATGTACCATAGTTTTTTTAGCCACTCATTTGTTGATGGGTGCTTGGGTTGCTTTTAATACCTTTCCTATTGTGAGTAACACAGCTATAAACCTTGGTGTGCATACATCTGAGTTGTGAATCTGTGTTCTTTTTTGTGTATATTCCCAATATTAGAGTTGCTGGGTCAAATGGTATGTTTATTTCTAACTTTCTGAGAAAGTGCCAGACCACCTTCCATTGTGGTTGTACCATTTTACACTCTCACCAACAGTGAATAAGAGTTCTGATCTTTCCATAACCTTGCCAACATTTGTTGTTTGCTGGCCTGTTGAACTTTGCTGTTGTTGCTAGAGTGAAATGATATCTCATAGTTTTTTTAATTCGCATCTTTCTGATAGCCAGGGTTTTATTATTATTACTAATTTTAATGAAAATTTACAGAGATTTTGACTTTCCATTCATTCATTCTTGCACTTTTCTCCCTGTCCACCCCTCCCCCCAGTATACTCTTCCCTTTGAAAAGTAAAAATTTTTTTCATTGTTTTACAATCCATCCCCACCCGCCCAGGTCCACCCCACTATGAAGCCTTCATTCTGGATTCCTGTCATTACAATAATACCTAATCATATATCTCTTTTAAATAGTTTTCTCCCTCATCTGTTTCAATGCAGTATAGATTATTTATCCCATCGTTCTCAGTCTCCTCCCAACCCCGATGTCTGCCCTGTTTTATAACAGTGACACTATGCAGTATTTGTCCAGTATTTATGACTGAGCTATTTCACTCAGCATAATGTTTTCCAGGGTCACCCATTTTGAATAATATTGCATGAGTTCCTGTTTTTCAATGCAGCATAGTACTCCACTGTGTGAATATACCACAGTTTCTCTATCCGATCATTTGTTGATAGGCATTTAGGTTGTTTCCAACTCTTTGCTATTGTGAACAAAGCCACGATAAACATGGCTGTGCATATATCTGCTTGGGTGGCAGTCATATTTTTTGCCATCTGAATGTCTTCTTTTGTCAAGGGTCTATTCATAGCCTGTGTTCATTTTATGACTGGATTTTTTACCTTTTTTCTTGCTGAGGTGCTGGAGTATTCTGTATTTCTTTTTACTCTGTTGGAGAAGTTTTTTGATAAGCATAGAGATTTGATTCTTAGAAAGTCCCATTCATCTAATTTATTCTCTCCTGGTTATAAGTCCCCATTAACCCTTAAATGCTCCATTTGACAGTGATTAATATCCTTGCAACTCACATTCTACTACTTTCATTTTCTGAAGCCAATTAAACATATCCATCCATAAAATATTTAATTGGAAAACAAAGAAAGTTACCTCAAGTTTATTTGGTTTCTATTTGTTTGGGCTTTTATTGTTTTACTTTTGGGGATTGGATTGCATTTTTTTTTTTTTTTTGGCATTACGTTCTCCTAAGAAATAAAGGCCTTTATTAGGATAAGAAAATCTTCATTCATTTTGAGACAAAATTCACCTGGACTGAATTATGTAATGATACTTATGAATCAGGAAATAAGAGTTATTTTGGATAAATCACATTGTTTATACAAGAAGTGACACTGTAATGCACCTACATCCACCCTTAAGTAACCTTGTTATTATTCATTTAATCTAACTAAAATCAGTTTTTAATTCAAGGTAGAATTTACAAGATTAGCACATTATTCTTCAACGTATACTGGCAAAAACCAGGTTTGTTTTTCTAGGTATTGATGAGGTGTGTTCCATATTAGTCTTTCTAATTATACTACCTATATTTGGATTAAATGTAAATAATTATACAATTTTAAAATTATTATATAAAATAGAACCAAATTACTAGTTGAAAAACATTAACTGTCAATAACTTAATCATTTTGTTAATTGAGACTGGTTGTTGAAATTTTTAATTTAAATTGAGTTGACTTTCAACTCATAGACAAAAGAACAAAATGTTGCATGGTCCTGCGCCATCTTTATAATCATCAATATTATTGAGTCCACTGTTGTGGTCACTGCGTATTTTTTAGTGCCTTATTTTGCATTGGAATCCACCAATAGTTGTATAGGAGAAAGATGGACAATCTACTCCCATGTGATTTACACACTCAAAAACCTAATGGAGAGTGGGAGTAAGTTCCTGCACAACAGCAATGAGTGAATGGGCAAGTAGGATATCTATCTTTTAATACCCATTGTTGTTGTTGTTGTTGTTATGTGCTGTTGAGTGTGATCCCATATGCAATAGCTCTGAATCCTATCTTATCTTGAGCCAATTTCATTGTCTCTGACACACTTCCCCCACTCCCCCAGTTAACATGTCAATTCATTTCATCTAGGGGCTTCCTCTCCTGTGCTGTTCCTCTACCCTTCCAAGCATGATGTCCTTCTCTAAGGATTGGTCCCTCCTGGCCACATGGCCAAAGTATGTCACATGGACTCGGACAATTAAAGATTTAGAATGGTAATAACAGATCTGAACCCTATCCTATCCTGTGTCATCGTCACACTTCCCGACACATTAGAGCCCTTTTCAGCAGTCACCATGTCAAGCCACCTGGTCAAGAGTCTTCCTCTCCTTTGCTGACACTCCACCTTTCCAAGAATCTTGTCCCTCTCCAAGGAATAGTCCCTCCTAGCAACATGTCCAAAGTATATAAGGTGAAACCTCATCTTTGCCTCCAAAGAGCACTTTGCCTGCACTCTTTCCAAGACATATTTGTTTGGTTTTTTGGCAGTCCATGGGCTGTTCAGTGATTTTTGCTAACATGACAGCTCAAAGGCATCAATTCTTCTTCTATAATCCTTATTCATTGTACAGCTCTCAGATGCATAGTAAATGATTGGGAAGAACAAGGCCTGAATCAAACACACCTTAGTCCTCAAACATCATTGTTTTTGTTGTTGTTTGATGTCGTCGAGTCGTAAACGACTCATAGTGACCCTATGAACGAACAGCCTAAGCACTGTTCACACATAGAGTTTCCGTAGGCAAGCCATTTCGGAAGTGGATGCCGCTCCTGCTTCCAGGCTTGATTTAGTCGGGAAGCTCCAGCCAACACTGTCCACCATGGGTACCCATTCCCACGATTGGCACATCACTGTCACAGTCTTCAGCATCACAGCAACACGAGTTCCCGCTGTACAGCAACGCACAGACCAGTGCTATACCACCTAGAAGAATGTTTGACAGGAAGACAATTTGAACCTGGCTGAGGGCCACGGATGAAACTCACCCAACTTCGGCTTGGTAGCATAACTTCCTTTCCACTAGGTCAACGTAGCTCTCTCTTTGTTGTCGTCGGTGTTATTGTTGTTTGGTGCTGTGGAGTCATAGACAACTCATAATGACCCTATGAACAAACAGCCTGAGCACTGTTCATACATAGAGTTTCCGGAGGCAAGCCATTTCGGAAGTGGATGCCGCTCCTGCTTCCAGGCTCCAACATTATTACTCTTCAATAATTTGGAGAGGTCCCTAGCTGCAGACTTTCCCAGTGCAATACATCTCCTGATTTACTGACTGCTCATACCAAGGGTGTTAATTGTGGCTCCAAGTAAGATGAATTTAATGAAACTTTCAATCTTTCCTCCATTTATCATGATGCTGCCTATAGGTCCAGGGGTAATAATCTTTGTTTTCTTGACATTGAGATGCAATCCATATTGAAGGCTGTAGTCTGGAATGCAACCTTCTATCAGTATAGAAATATAAGATCTAAAGTGTCTAGTCAATTCCTTATTATGTTTATAGCAAAAGTAGAATAGATGACTGTAAAGGACAGATAATAAAAATACAAACATTAATAAAGATGGCAATGTATTCCAGTGTAAAACTCTTCACAAGTATCTAGATTGAAAAGTTAAAATTACTTTTTCTTTCTACTTTTGTCAAATACACAAACAATATATCTAAGAGAAAAAGCCCAGTATTAACCTCAAACATATTAATTCTCAGGCCAGTTCTCCTTGGATAGTTTACTAACTGTGAAAACTCAGATAATTTACCAAATTTCACTCAGATATAGCCTTCAATATGAGTTACAACTCAAGATCAGGAAAACAAAAATTTTTACCACTGGCAACATCATGATAGATAAAAAAAATTGATATTGTCAAAGACATCATCTTAATTGGATCTATAAACAACACCCTTGGTACCAACAGTCAAAAAAATAGGAGGCCTATTACAGTGACAAAGTCTGCAGTCAAAGATCTCTCTAAATTACTGAGGGACAATGATGTCAGTTTATGTACTAAGGCATGCTTTATTCAGGCCATGGCCTTTTCAGTCACTTGCAAGCTGGACAATGAATGATGATGGCATAGAAGAAATGAGGTTTTGAGCTGTGGTGGTGAAGAGTACAGAATATCCCATGGTCTACCAGAAGAACAAACAAATATGTCTTGGAGAAAGTAAACCCAGAGTTCCCTTTAAAGGCAAAGATGACAAACTTCATCTCACACACTTTGGGAATGTTGCTTGTTGTTTTTGTTGTGTATTATTTACTGACCCATAGCTGACCCTCCAGTGAGTTTTCTGAGACAGTTAATTGCACAGGAGATAGCCTATCCTTCTCCCACAGAGTAACTATTGGATTTGAACCGTGTGACTTTGGTATTGCAGGATAGCTTCTTGCCACTCAGCCACCAGTGCATCTAGGAGAGGCTATTCCTAACAGGAAAGGGACATCATGCTTAGGAGACCAGTGGAGGGTCCATGGAAGAATGGAAGACCCTCAGCCAGATGAATTCAGACAGTGACTAGAGTAATGGACTCAAACATATCAGAAACTATGGGGATGGCAAAGAATACGAGATTGATATCTGTTGTTCATAGGGTTGCTATGAGTCATATTCAACTTGATGGCACCTAACAACAATTCTATGTGGTAGGCAGAGAATGCCTTATTAGATATAAAGTTAAATAACACACATAAAATGTTTTCATATACAAACATTAAGGGTTATTTCACATGATTTAAAGCAATTTAACAAAAATTCAGAATGAGATGGAGAAGAAATAAAGAAACTGGTTAATCCACTAACTGGATAATCTGCCATCTAGATAACTGAGATGTGACTAATCTTGTGCAAGCTAATTGTTAGGTGTAGAAATATTTTGTCTGCTGTGAGAGTAGCTCAGTTACAACACAAAAGGATGGCTTGATTTTATGCACTTAACATAAATCACCAGGGAAAATGCATCTCATCAACTGGCTTCTCCAATTTTAATCAATTGCTTATTATTTCCCCTCACACCAACTTATTTCCATGATTTCTGCCATGTGACATAATCATGAAATACTCAAATGGGTATGGCCTGGCAGAAAAAGCAGCCACCATCATTGAACCTGTGTAGATAGCCTTGTGGAGGGCTCTGAAGAGTCTGTTTCCAAAGACACTGGATCCATAGGCATCAACAGCATAAAGTATGTACATGACCAATCCGAGCAAATTAAGGGTAATTAACCAAGTTATATTAGGGGCCTAGGGGGAAATGTAACCTGGATTCCTGATCAATTAATATGTTTTACAATATAAGATTAGTGTTGCAAACTAAAAGTATAAAATGTTGGTATGTCTATCTTGGACGAAATGCAGCAGCAGCCCTGGTGAAACCCTGGCCTATACTGCTTCACAGTCTCTGACACACATGAGCCCATTGCTGCAGTCAGTAACCTGGCAGAAAGCTGTCCTCTCTCTCATCATCCTTGTGCCTTCCCAAGAATGATGTTCCTTTCCAATGAATTGCCCACCAACATACTCAAAGTATGTGAGATGAAGTTTTATTATCTTCGCTTCTAAGAAGCACTCTGGCTACACCTTTTCCAAGACCTATCTTTTTGTTATTTTGGCAGCCTATGGGATAGTCAGTGTTCTTTTCCAAAATCTAAGTTCAAAATTATTCTGTCTTCTTGAAGTCGCATAAATAAACCTTTGCTTTGTTACATTAAAATTAATTCATTTTACCTTTGAATATAAAATTTTGTAATTAACACTTGACATTTAGCAAATATGAGTCCACTGAGTCATTCAGTTCTCTCATAGTGATGAATTCCATTATACAATGTTTTTAAGAAATGAATTTGCTAATAATTATCACAAAACACCTTATAAAACAGCATGGGGAAGCTTTCAAGTTTTCCAAAATTCTAATAAATATTATTATGGGAAACAAACACTTCCAGTTATGTTTTCTAGAAAATATTCCTGAAGCTACTCTGGCCAAAATAGACTTTAGGAGAGGTAGGTCATTCTCAGGAGGCAGACTCCTTCCAGGCTGTGACCAGAAAGATCACATTATGTGACCAGATAGAGCACATTGAGGTACTAGAAAGGTACCTCTGGTGACCCTCCTGGAGAGAAACTGTATCAGTTGGGAAACCTGGTTGCACCACTGACCACTAAGGACATTCATAGACTAGAAAGATAGACTACACTCAAGGGAGATTTCCACAGGACTGTGTTGCAGACCAAAGAGAACTTGAAGGACTTTAGGAAAGGTGAAGTTACCCACTGCAAAGGACCAAAAAGGACTCCTGGTAGAGTAAATTATCCTCCCCCATAAAGGGAAGCATGTATCTAATTAATAGTTTCATAAAGAACTACCAACAACCTACACAGAAACAATAGAAACGGCCTAACACATACCAAGAAAACTTCACATAACATCAAGAAAGCAGCAGACAATATCAAACATTGTGGAAAAAAACCAAAGAAGCCTTCTCCTAAAAAAGCAGAATATATTGCAGACCCAATGAATAACACAGTAACAGGGAGGCAGAAGAACTATATTGACATGGGATTATATACCGCTACTGAAGAAGGTAAAATGATGTAAGAAAGAATGCTGTTGTTGTTGTTGTATACTGTAGAGTACACCAAACCATATCTGACCCTCCAGAAGGTTTTCAGAGGCAATTAATTACATGGTAGAAGAATGCCCATCCTTCTCCCAGGAAGAGAAAAATGGAACTATAAATAAAGTGAATATAGGAAATCAGAAAAAAAATATCAACATGGAGGAACATGAACAACTATTGGAAATATAGCAAAAGATGGAAGAATTGAAACCATAAATCAAAAGGTACAAGAATTTAAAAACTCATCACAAGACCAAGAGGGCACAGTAAATACAGTATTGGAAATTAAAAAAAAATGCATAAAAATGCAATCCAGAATATCACATCTGAAGCTGTAGAAGTTTCCAACATGCTGGAAGTCAAAAAAAGCAGGACAGAAGAGAGAGAACAGAGAGTCAGTTAGCTGAAAGACAAAAACTTCAATTGAAACATGCTAAAAAAACCCCAACAACAACCCAAAAAACAAATGAGACAAGAGAGCAAAACATTAGAATCATGTGGGATAACATCAGAAGGAACAACATACAAATGATTGGAATTCCAGGACACAAAGAGGGCAGGGAAACCACAGAGAAAATTGTGGAAGAAAACTTTCCAGGCATTAAGTTGTTGTTGTTAGACCATTGAGTTGAACATGACTCATAGTGACCCAATGGACAAAATATCTGAATCTTGTTCTATCCTACACCATCCTCACACTTCCTGACACACAAGAGTCTTATTTCAGCAGTCACCAAGTCAATCCACCTAGTTGAGAGTCTTCTTCTCCTTCACCGACCCCCTACCCTTCACAGCATCGTATCCTTCTCCAAGGAATAGAACCTCCTAACAACATGTTCAAAGTATGTGAGGTGAGACCTCACCATTCTTGCCTCCATAGGGCACTCCGGCTGCACCCTCTCTTAGAGATATCTGTTTGTTTGCTTGGCCATCCATAGGATATTCAGTGCTTTTCTACAACATCACAGACAGGAAATTTGGAGGATAGTTGGCCAATGGATTGGAAGAAGTCCATATTTGTTCTCATTCCCAAGAAACGTGATCCAACTGAATGTGAAAATTATCAAACAATATCATTGGTATCACATGTAAACAAAATACTGCTGAAGACATCTCAAAAATGGCAGGAACAGTACGTAGAAAAGAAACTGCTAGAAGTTCAAGCAGGATTTAGAAGAGGCCATGGCACCATGAATATCATTGCTGATGTCAGATGGATCCTGGCTGAAAGTAAGGTATACCAAAGGAAAGTCTATTTGTGCTTTATTGGCTGTGCAGGGACACTTGACTGTGTGGATCATAACAAGTTGTGGCTGACATTGAGAAGATTGGGAATCCCAGAGCACTTGATTATTCTCAGGCATCATGAAGAATGAGGAAATCCACTTTCTTTTTTTTTCTTATTTTATTACATTATTATTATTATTAAATTTCAATGAACATCTACAGAGATTTTGGAATTCCATTCATTCATTTTTGCACTTTTCTCCCCACGACTCACCCCCACCCTCACCCCCAGTTCGCTCCTCTCCTTGAAAAGCAAAATAAAAACTCCTTCATTGGTACACAACTCCCCACCCCGCACCTCCCCACTCCCACCCCAAGTATACTCCACTCTGCAACCCTCATTTCGGACTCTTATGATAATCATAATGCCCCAAAATATATTAATTTTAAACTATTCCCTCCCTCATCTGCTTCAGTGCAGTAAACATAATTTATCCAGTTTTTGTCAGTCTTACCCCCACCCCAATGTCAGCCTCTTTCTGCAACAGTGGCACCATATAATATTTGTCCTTTTGTGACTGAGATATTTCACTCAGCATAATGTCCTCCAGGGTCACCCATTTTGAATAATATTGCATGAGTTCCTTGTTTTTTCAAAGCAGTGTAGTATTCCATTGTGTGAATATACCACATTTCTCTATCCATTCGTTTGTTGATGGGCACTTAGATTGTTTCCAACTCCTTGCTATTGTGAACAAACTGCAATAAACATGGGTGTGCATATATCTGCTTGGATATCAGTTATGGTCTCTTTAGGGTATATTCCCAGTAGTGGAAATGCTGGGTCAAATGGTATCTCTATTTGCAACTTTTTGAGAAAGCGCCATACCGCTTTCCACAGTGGTTACACCATTTTACATTCTCACCAACAGTAAATAAGGGTTCCAGTCTCTCCACAACCTCGCCAGCATTTGTTGCTAGCTGTTCTGTTAAATTTTGCTATTCTTACTGGGGTGAGATGATATCTCATAGTCGTTTTAATTTGCATCTCTCTCAGGGCTAGGGATTTTGACCATTTCTTCATGTGCTTGTTGGCCATCTGAATGTCTTTGGTGAAGTGTCTGTTCATATCCTGTGCCCATTTTTCTATTGGATTATTTACCTTTATATTGCTGTGGTGCTCAAGTATTTTATAAATTCTAGATATAAGTCCCTTATCTGACATGTCATTACCAAAGACTTTTTCCCAGTCTGTGGCTTCCCTTTTTACCCTGTTGGAGAAGTTTTGGATGTGCATAGGGATTTGATTCTTAGAAGGTCCCATTCATCTATTTTTATCTTCTCCTGGTTCTACATATTTCAGGATACTTGAAAGACTCTTTACGTTGTGGATTAGGACTACTAAAGTTCTTCCAAGCTTTTCTTGAATGAAGTTTATAGTCCTTGGTTTCAGTCCTAGGTCCATGATCCACCTTGAGTTGGTTTTTGTATATGGAGTGAGGTGTGGATCTTGTTTGATTTTTCTGCAGATAGTTTTCCAGTTTTGCCAATACCATTTGTTAAAAAGGCTGTAATTTCCCCACCTGATTTCATATCCTTGTCAAAAATCACTTGACCATAGGTAGATGGACTGATTTCTGGATTCTCAATTCTATTCCATTGATCTAGGTGTCTGTCATTGTATCAGTACCATGCTGTCTTAACTACCACGGCAGTGTAGTAGGATTTGAAATCAGGGAATGAGATTCCTCCTACCTTTTTTCTGTTTTTAAGGAGTGCTTTGATAGATACAAAAATCTTTAACAAAATTTTGTCCAACAGAATCCAACAGTCTATAAGAAAAATAATTAATGAGATTCATAACAGTTATGCAAGGATGGTTCAACAAAAGAAAAACAATCAATGCAATTCACCACATTAACAAAGCAAAGAAGAACCACATAATTTATGCATTCTGCAATTGATACAAGAAAGACCTTTGACAAAAATACCCCTTGCTGATTAAAACACTCAGCAAAATAGCAATAGAAGGGATTTTCCCCCAACATAATGAAAAGTATATATGTAAAACCAAGAACCAATATAAATCGCAGTGGAGAAATACTAAAAGCATTCCCCTTGTGAACAAGGATGTCCACTATTTCCACTAATACTCAATGTTGCATTGGAAGTACTTGCTAGGGGAAAATGACAAAAGAAGGAACTAAAGGGGGAGGATAATCATAAGGTCACACAATTTGATGAGTAGAGGGAGGGATGGGTAAAGGAAAGGGGAAAGATATGTTTTGAAAAACAATGTATATGAATTTTGTAAGCAAACCAATATAAAAATTTTATAAAGAAGAAAATAAGATGATTAGTTTTGGAAAAAGTAAAAAAAAAAAAAAAAAAAAAGAGGTATCCAGATCAGCAAACAGGTGGTAAAACTGTCACTATATGCTAATGATAAAATTGTAAACATGGAAACCCCAAAGGCTCAAAAAAGTCAGAGTTTGGCCCCCTTTAAAACGGAGTTACCAGTTTTTCCTGCGGAGGCCCTGTAGGATTCTGCTTTGTTATGAGATCCTTGTATGAGATATAATTGCAAATGTTTTTCTCAGTCTGTAGGTTTTCTTTTCACCATATTGGGGAAAGTTTTTCATGCACACAGAAACTTAATTGTTAGAATGTTCCATTTGTTAATTTTGTCCTCTTCTGATTGTGCATTTCTGGCTATATTTAGAGCCTATGTACACCACAGGCTAGTATATATATGTTTGGTGCTATCTAGTCTCATGATCTTTATGGTTTGGGGCTCTAATGCTAGGTCTCTGATCCACCTTGAGTTGATTTGATTTTTGTGTATGACTTGAGATATGGATCCTACTTCAGCTTTCTCCAGGTAGGAGTCCAGTTTTGCCAGTAACATTTGTGGAAGAGATTGTTGTTTCTCCACTTTATAAGTTTTGTTTTCTTATTGAATACCAGTTGACTTTACGTAGATGAATTAATTTCTAGGTTATTGATTCTGTTTCATCGGTCTATGTGTCTGTTATTGTTCCAGTTCCATGTTATTTTGGTTATTACAGCTGTGTAGTAGGTTTTGAGATGAAGGAGTCCTGTTATCTCCTACTTTACTTATGTTTTTGTTAATTCTTTGCTTATTTAGGATCTCTTCCTTCCCAAATAAATTTGCCAATTACCTTTTCTATCTCTTTGACTTTAGTTTGGCAAGTGTAATGAAAGTACATTAAACACAAATTTTTTTTCTTAAGGTTGTCATTTTCACTATTTTGAGTCTTCCTATTGAAAAACATGGAATAGTTTTTCATTTAGTTAGGTATTTTATTTTTTTTTCCACAGAAGATTTATAGTTTTCCTTATAAATGTCTTTCATGTCTCTGGTTAGGTTTATTCCTAGGTATCTCAGTTTGTGGTTGGCCATTGTAAATGGTATTGCCTTCTTAGTTTTCTTTACTGTGTTTTATTTGTTATTATAGAGGAATCATATATTGATCTTATGTCCTGTCACTCCACTAAAACATCTAATAAATAGTAAGATGTGAATAAAAGTCCAAAGGGGTTGGGGAAGTGGACAGGATAGTGGAGTGTGGGGAAGGGGGAAAATCACTAGAATGACAGAGTTTGGTGGGTGGAAGGAGGGGTTGAAGAAATTAGGAAAAAT